>NW_026252125.1:90208-222967 GCF_025399195.1 Umbelopsis ramanniana AG
AAAAAAAAAAAAAAGAGAAAAAAAAATAATATTTGATCATTCCAAGTTCCGCGGCTCGGTATCCTTTCCCAAAAGCAAGTGATAGCATCTTCACGCTAAAGACGATCAAGGCAATGATGACTACGATGAATCGTAGAAAAGACATATACGAATAGCCATCGATCGTGAAGAAACAAAGTATAGATTGCAGTGGCTGTATGTTAGCAGAGCGGATCGATAGCTGAGTGAATTTTCAATCATCGCCGTGCATCACCATGGCAAGCTACTACGCATCACTAGCGCTTATTTTCATCACCGACGTAGTTCACTACAAGAAATAGGCTAGTTGGACGGGTGATGCTATTATTTTTAAGGAATAGCAATTCCAATGAAATGAAATGTTTCTACTCCTTGGTGCGAAGGATAAAAAACCTGGGCTCTCCACGTTGTACAACCCAATGCAGCTAGCGAGGGGAGATTTGTATCTACCCACCTGTACATTTCCCTTTATTAGACATAATTCCGTCCCGTCCATTGTTTCATTGGTGGGCTGGTAATTGTCAGTACAGTTTACCGCACGAAGAACAGGCCACTGATTGGCTCCATTGTGGGGAAACTTCCTGTGTGGGGGGTGGCTGAATGTACTGGGAGAAAACAAAATTAAGATGTATCCCGGCTATAAAACGAAGTCTTCATCACTCGAGGTAGTTCGCCCTTTTTTCCACCTACTTTCTTTTTTTATTTTATTTTATTTTACTCTTCACTTGATTACACTCTCCCTCTCACAACAACACTATCATGTCTAACGGTCTCGTGTATGCCGTGACCAGTTTTGCCGCCATTGGTGGTTTCTGTTTTGGCTATGACACCGGTGTCATCTCCGGTGTATTGTCGATGGAGAATTTTGTTGGTTACATGACAGAAGGACAGACAGCATTCACCTCGTTGCAGTCCTCCACCATCGTTTCTACCTTGCTTGCAGGTTGTTTCGTGGGTGCTTTACTTTCCGGTCCCTTCTCCGAACGTATTGGTCGAAAGCGTACCATTTTGGTCGGATGTATTATCTTCGTTATTGGCGCCATCGTTCAAACCGCTTCAATTGGGTATACCATGATTTGCGTCGGTCGTCCCTTTGCGGGTGTAGGCATCGGTATGCTTTCCATGGTCGTCCCTCTTTACCAATCCGAATTGGCTCCCAAGTCTATCCGTGGTCGTCTCATTTCCCTACAACAATTCGCTATCACCATCGGTATCATGGTGTCATTCTGGATCAACTATGCCACCAACGTCCATCTCACCGGTACAGCCACTTGGAGAGTCCCATTGGGTCTCCAATGTGTGCCTGCTATCATTCTTGGTTTCGGTACCATGTTCCTTCCTTACTCTCCTCGTTGGTTGCTTCAACAAGGCCGTGAACAGGAAGCCCTTCAGGTGCTTGCTAAGCTCCACGGTAACGGTGATCGCAACCACCCCTATGTCATTGAAGAATATCATGAAATCTGCGAACAAATTGCTCTTGAAAAGGCCATCCAGATCCATTCCTATGGCGAACTTCTTCGGGGTACCATTCGCCGACGTGTCTTCCTTGGTGTGTTGATTCAGATTTTCCAACAATTGACCGGTATCAACGCCATCATGTACTATGCTCCTTTGATTTTCGAAGCCTCTGGTATCAGTGGCAGCAACTCTCAACTTTTGGCCACTGGTATCAATGGTGTTGTCAACGTTCTTGCTACCATTCCCGCTATCCTTTGGGTCGATCGATGGGGTCGTCGCTGGACCTTGATCTCTGGAGCCATTGTCATGGGTTTTTCTATGCTGATCGCCGGCATTGTCCTTGGCGTGTGTGCCAAGACGGTCTACCTCCCCAATGGAGATAAATCCATTGATATCAGTGGAAACCAGGCTGCTTCTTATGTCGCTATTGTTATGATCTACCTCTTTGTTGCTGGTTTTGCCTATTCTTGGGGTCCTTGTGGCTGGATCTACCCTGCCGAGATTTTCCCTCTTCGCATTCGTTCCAAGGCTACTTCCGTCACCACGGCTGCCAATTGGCTTTTCAACTTCGTTGTGGGTGAAATTGTTCCCATTATGTTGGTGAGAATCACCTATGGTACCTTTATCTTCTTTGGCGCATGCTGTGCCATCATGGGAGTCTGTGTCTTCTTCTTCTTCCCGGAAACGAAGGGCAAGTCCCTTGAAGAGATGGAGTTCATCTTTGGTGAACGTGAATATCACCAGTGGGAAATGGCCACTAGCGAAAAGTATTATCATTAAATCTGTATATATCCCCCCTAAGATCTCTTGTACTTCGTTATAAATAATATTATATTCCAAATACTTACATGCTTGTATGCAGTAAATTTTTTAATTACGTATAAAGTTCTGGCCCCAGTGGATTTGCGATTTTAAAGCTGTGGGTAGCGTCTGCCTCGGGGAAGGCCATATGGTTTTGGAGCGATAAGGTACCGATCATTTCGGGGTTCAAAAGATACTGCTTGTCAATTCAAGACAAAGAAGAAACGGAAAAACTCTTGGAACGGAGAACATTCGCATCTCTGCCGCTGAATTGAAAATGCCAAGCTATCAAAACAAAAACTGGTTGTAAACATTGAGGAAATGAAATGCAAAAACACTCACCTGCGCTATAAAATAGGATCTTGCAACGCACACCATTACTTATCAGTGGCTTTTTTGACAACCGCACACTTCTACAGCCCTTGTGACCCTCCACATGCTCCTTAGCTTTTCAATAATCTTACTTAGATTTCAGCTGAGACGAAGTTTTATAGCATTCCATCCTGTTACCTTGCCATTTTCTGACATTAGATCCGTCATCCACGTGGTCTGCACGGTCATAAAATAACTTGCCTGCAGTGGGACCCAAACGAAATTACATGCACCAGTCAGTGCTTATACGACCGACGCAAACATAAGGATCAGCAAGGGGGCAAAGCAAACTGTTGACGTCGGTGGAGATTGGAAGGTACGGTGTTTGACGCCACCACGGTGCCGCTATTCCGACACCAGAAGTGCGTCTCAAAAGAAAGCACGCTCTCTGTTGCAACGGTAAAGATTTTTCCAGAGTGTTTCAAAACCTGTTGGTTTGAATAACAAAAGCATGAAACGAAAGAGGTGAAAATATCTAAAAGCGGCACGTGATGAAACCAACACGTGCCTTATTGTCAAAACCAAACCCTGTACCTAAAAAGCCAGCTGAAACCTCTTGGTAAAGCAGGGTTGATGAGAAGAGAAACAGGACCCATCGTCGAATGAAGTTAATATGCTCCATGTTCGGCACGTTTGACATGAGTAGAATGCAGCAGAAAGAACACTGGATCACACCACCTCACTCACTGGATGGATTTCAAATTGGCACTGACTGACCATACTCGAAGGACATTAGTATGAAACAAATACCTGCATGCCGTACGTGTTTTCATAACGTAGCTCTGTCAACAAAGAGGTGCCCGTGGCGGATGGTCATCTGGCAATCCACGTATGTTGATTAAAGTTAAGGGTAAAGGATATGATGCACCACTCAAGAATTCAGATCCTGCAGGCTTATTATGGCGTTTTATTAGTAGAGTAGTACAAAGAACCGGACGATTTTTCATGTTTAGATGAGATCCATGATATTGGATTCAGTATGCATGTTGGGGGGCCTTGGTGCAATGTAACGTGGTAGTGGGTTGATGGCTATAAAAAACCCATTGGATATGCATCGTCAAATCATGCCATGCCATCACCCACGCACCTACTCCTTACATGGCGCACGGAAGTTTCAGCTCTAGTGACAAGGTGCAGCTTCCCAGACGATGGTAAAGTGCTGTATTGAAAAATCAAAAAAGTTTGGATGTCTAAACGTAAATAAAAAAGTTTTATTTATATCCAATGTTCTTTAGAATAAGCAGTTGTTAATGGTTACTAATAGAGCATATTCCATAGACAGGTAGTTTAGAAAATTCCATAACCATTCTCGCTACAGACGCCTCTTCCTAACCATCGGTTGACTGAGCCGAAACAAAGGCGTCACTTTTTTTTGTGAGACAAAGCCGGTTCGTACTTCATTTCGATAGCTGGCAGAGAAGAGACTTTTTCGACTACTCTTTCTTGCTGCACCTCTTTCTTTTCCTCTTTCTCCACTTTTCCTCTGTCACAGAGTACAATTTCCTTTACTCCTTTATCCCAACCCTATCTTTTCTCACACTCCTGTCAGATTGACGCATCACGGTCATGGGCAATTGTGGCAGTTCCGGCAATGTCGAATCTAGCCGGAGTAAGCAGATTGACAAACAACTCAAAGCCGATGAGAAAAAAGCCAAGACCGAAGTCAAATTGCTTTTGTTAGGTAGGGGAGATTTTTTTTATCGAATATTTTTATTTTGTGTTCTGTTGCCGGAAATAATAACGGTCGATTTAAAAAAAAAAAAAAAGGTGCTGGAGAATCCGGCAAATCCACTGTTCTCAAGCAAATGCGCCTGATACACGCTGCTGGTTTCAGCTCTTCAGAAAAAGAAGCATACAGAATAGTGGTTTTTGAAAATATAGTTTCCAGTATGCAATCCATGCTTGAAGCAATGGAGATTCTACGTATTGAAATGAATAATCCACAAAACATGGTTAGTTACTCGGCGACTGGGCTGGTCCTCTCTCGATCTGTATGCTAATATCCTCCACTTAGGCCTACATACCATTATTTCACGATATCCCAGTCGTCAAAAAGGGTCAGCCTTACCCAGACGCTTACCTTCAACCCATGAAAGATTTATGGAACGACTCGGGTGTTCAGCAATCCTACAAAATGGGCAACACGTTTGCACTTAACGACAATGTCACATAGTACGTATCCAAGCATCTCCAGTTACATCACGGACCTGACCTACTCACTGCTTGCCCATTTAGCTTTTATCATAATTTGGATCGACTATTTGCCGTAGACTATATACCAACTGACAGTGACATCATACGATGTCGCATCAAGACAACAGGCATTGTGGAAACTGTCTTTCACCTTGGGCCCTTGACATATCGCATGTTTGACGTCGGGGGCCAGCGAAGTGAGCGTAAGAAATGGTAAGTTTCCCAAAAACGAATCAGCCAGTTGCTACCATGCGAGAGACTCAACCCACATCATCATAGGATACACTGCTTTGAAAATGTCACAGCTCTTATTTTCGTCGTGGCCATCAGCGGATATGATTCTTGCTTAGTGGAGGACAAAGATTCGGTATGTGGTCTTGGCAAAAACCAACCCCTGTGGGATTCCCCAGATATATCTCTAATACCAGATTTTGAAACCATCCTTTAACCTTTGATTTCCTAGAATCAAATGCATGAAGCGCTCATGTTGTTCGACTCCATATGCAACTCGTCATGGTTCACCAACACATCGATGATTCTATTTTTGAACAAAGTGGACATCTTTGCACAAAAGATCCAACATTCGCCGGTGTCTAAATACTTTCCAGATTACAAAGGTAGGAATCTATTTTCGTATGGTAGGAAGCTTACGGATTTGATGGTCGCAGGTACTAATTTTTGGTTTCGGGTAATCATAGGACCTGACGAGGACTTGGAACAGACCAAAACATACTTTCGAAAACGCTTTGAACGATTGAATCGTTCTGAAAAGAAACAGTTGTACCCACATTTCACAGATGCCACCGACACGAAGCAGTTGGCTCATGTCATGACAGCGGTTTCGGATATTGTCCTGAATGATAACTTGCAAACGCTACTATTGTAACTTACTACCCGTGGTATCCACTTTACAAGATCACTTCACCTTCCTTTTTTTTATTTCTTGCGTTGACTGGATAGCCCTCTCCTTCGCTTTATTGTAAACCCTTTGATGGCGGCGACATTTTTCTTCCTGTTTATTAGATGTGCTCTCTCACCAGCCTTTGATTTGTTCTTCTAATTGTTTCCTTAGTTAGCAGCACTCATAATGTATTACTCATTCCTCTTATTATTATTATTATTCTCTCATATGTTGAGTTCTTATTCTCTGTTGTGCTATACTATAGGGGATTTGTGTTTCTCGTCGTCGACGAATATGAGTCGCATATTTTTTGTCTTCACCTCTTCCCCCCCCCCCACACACAAAAGCACGTGACTGTTGCCAAACAATGTTGGATTTCCGTCCTATGGTGTCCGCTGCTGAGGAAGTTGATCTTCTGTAGTGTGTGAGCGTGCGTGTTCGTCAATAGAGAACCCATCATGAGCATACAATCATCGTCACCCATTACGCAGCATGTAAGTTCTCAATGCTAAACACCGTTTCTATTGGCGTCCATCCGCTAACCCGGCATAAAAAAGCTGCTCGGGCTCATTTCAGATGCTTCAGTTTGCCTTAATTCCCTTCGAGGATCACCTAAATCCATATCAAAGCAAGTCAATGGCGAAGCCTTTATCAAAAACCCATTGTCGGCTTCAGAACAGAGTATGAGCAACATTGCCAGCCGCATGCAAACCCTCACGGTAAGTAGCAACTCACATCCCACACAACAGGTCATGCCATGACTTACCATAGCTGACGTTGGTATCGATGCACTTTTGCAGCTTAAGGACTTGCCTGAAGTTTTTCAAAATGCAAATCCAAGGTCATTGAACCGTGCGGTGTCTGATGCTATTTCATTGTTGCGAACCAACCCGACCCTTGCAAACGACATTGCTCAAGCTTCAAAATCAATTACTTCAATGAACACACCTATAGGCACACTAGCTGCATCGTTTCCACATCGTCGCTTTGCATCGAGACATACCCAAACCCGCACCCTATTTGGGGACGCCTTCTCATCATCCAATGGATCTGCACGGATATTGAATCAGCGCAAGTTGGCGAAACTGGAGCATGATGCTAACGCCATGCCTCATGACCCTAGGAAGCAGAGCGAGCTCTACAAGGTGATTATCCTGTATAATGGACATATCTGTGTGTACCGTGTCACTCACCCGTTCATGTCAGGAACTGATGCGTTCAAAAAACCCTCAAGCCGTCGTCTCCAGGTTTGAGAGAGGCAATTTTACGCATGATGAGGAATGTTGGCAACACTATATTGCTGCTCTGGCCCAGACTGGTCACTCCGAAGCTATTCTTCCAAAGGTTCTTCAGCGACTGGAAACGACCGGAGCTGGTACGTAAAAAAATCTGATAAATAATCTCAGGCCAATCCGGCACCTTTTTTTTTTTTTTTACATCATCGATTCAAGCCCCGGTACTGACGCATCACACAGGTAAACCAGCCTTGTCGCCAACTGCACTGCAAGCAGCCCTGGCTGGTACGGGAAAGCACGTCAGAATAGATGAAGCTACAATGAATGGTGCTGGTCATAAGGCCAACCCAATATATGTGGTCGTGGAAGAAGGTAAAAGCCCCGCCAGTGTGTATTTCCTTGACCGTGTTCCATGGATTGACACCCTCTTTTCGCTTACAGCCAGAGGATACATATTTTGGAGAGCCTTGCGATGGCTTGGTATTACGTTCACCTATGCGTTTTGCATTTTGACCTTCCTTTCCCTCGCATTGGAAAATTCAGGTTTACTGAAAACCACAGCGGCACAAACGGAGTATGAACCATCCTCACAACAAGCTGTCAAGTTCGACGACGTACAAGGATGTGACGAAGCCAAAGATGAATTGGAAGAACTTGTTCAGTTCCTCAAGAATCCGCAGAAATTTACAGAATTGGGGGGTAAATTGCCCAAAGGCGTCTTACTCACTGGTCCTCCTGGAACGGGTAAAACTTTATTGGCCAGAGCTGTAGCGGGAGAAGCAGAGGTTCCGTTCTTTTTCATGAGCGGTAGTGAGTTTGATGAAATGTATGTAGGCGTTGGTGCTAGACGTGTTCGGGAACTCTTCGGTAACGTATCCTTCACCTTTTTCCAAATGGACACGTGTGTGCTTGTACTGACTCTTTTCATTCGCTTGTAGCTGCTGCTCGTAGAAAGGCGCCAAGTATCGTCTTTATTGATGAAATCGATGCCATCGGTTCCAAGAGAAATCCAAAAGATCAGACTTACATGAAGCAAACGCTTAATCAACTGCTTGTTGACTTGGATGGATTCTCACAAACGGAAGGTGTGATTTTCATTGCTGCCACCAATTTCCCAGAACTACTGGATAAGGCTTTGGTTCGTCCTGGAAGATTTGATCGCCATGTCAATGTCCCTCTTCCCGATGTGCGCGGCCGTATGCAAATTCTTAAACATCATATGAAAGGTATCCAGTTTGCCGGTGAGGTCGACGTGTCCATCATTGCTCGTGGTACCCCTGGTTTCAGCGGAGCCGACTTAGCCAACCTTGTCAACCAGGCTGCTATTCAAGCTAGTCGAGAAGGCGTTCGTGAAGTCAACCAGAAGCAACTTGAATTTGCAAAGGACAAGATCTTGATGGGGGCTGAAAGACGATCAGCTGTCATTACGGACGAAAGCAAGCGTTTGACAGCTTACCATGAAGGTGGACATGCGTTAGTTGCCTATTATACCCCTGGAGCCATGCCACTTCACAAGGCTACCATTATGCCCAGAGGAGCTGCGTTGGGTATGACCGTTCAACTTCCAGAGATGGACAAGGTGAGTGAAAAAATCCAGTGGCATAACAAGTTGGGGCCCCATCCACTGACATTCTCCACTTAGGACTCATTCACTAGAAAGGAATTCTTGGCTCAATTGGATGTCTGCTTGGGAGGTCGTGTGGCCGAGGAAATGATCTTTGGCGAAGAAAATGTCACCAGTGGTGCTCATAGCGATATTGTCAAAGCTACCGATGTAGCTAAGCGTATGGTTCGATACTATGGCATGAGCGACAAGGTCGGCCCTGTTGAATACGACGACGACGACATGCAGCTTCTCAGCACGCAGACCAAGTTGATCATTGAAGGAGAAATCAAATCTCTCGTTGTGGTGAGTTTTAACTACTTTGCTTTTACCCTGGGGGGGGGGGGTTTTGGGCATTTTACTTAAACTCTTATAGAACGCCGAGTCAAGGGCACGACATATTCTAAAGACCCATACGGAAGAATTGCACAGACTTGCCAAGGCTTTGATAGATTATGAGACACTTTCACAGCAGGAAATTTTGGATGCTATGGCTGGCAAGCCCATCTCCCGATAACCACTCTATTCGTTTTTATCTTTATTATTTGCACATAGCCATGTTTTTTTTTTTGTAAAACCTTGTCGACATCGGATGCCATAGATGGAGAATACAGTACTCTTTTCACAAAGAAAAAATAAAAAAGAAATGAAGAGAGCACGCGCTTAGGGTGAGATGCAACATGTAAAATGCTGCTCAACATCACGTGCCTGACGTTTTTTCTCCCTCACGCACTGTCAACGAGCGGCCCCTGTGTTATCCCCCGCTGCAATGCCAGAGGACAACTATGCAATGTCAGAGACTGAGCGGCGAGTATTGCTTGATTCTATTCCAGAATTCAGTGCATTTGAGTCCCATAAAGAAAATATCACTCAAAAACGCCAAGGTCGGAAAGCCATGGAACTGGCCCATCTATTCGCCATGAACGACCACGACCGAATAAAGCATCTCGAGGAACAGCGCACTGTTTTTCACACGGCTGTGGAGCATCTCGACGAGCTAGACGACCCTTTAGAGCCCTATCTTGTGTATATCGACTTCATAGAGGCGTGCCATACACAAGGTCCCAATAGCGAGCTGGTGGAGGTGTTGGAAGAAGCCACTCGACGATTCGAGCAGGACGAAATGTACCAACACGACATTCGGTACCTTATTTGCTGGACCAAATTTGCGCGTCTTGCCGAAGATTGGCAGGCTATTTTCAAGTTTTTAGCCGATCATGGTATTGGGTTGACCCATGCGCGTTACTATGAGGAATATGCCCAGATCCAAGAAGAGAATAAGAGGTAAACCCGTCAGGAAAACGGTCGTCGGTGGGAAAGTCTTTGGGATGAATGGTATTGACGTTGTGCGGCTTTGTGTAGGTACGATGATGCTCTGGCCACGTATCGGCAAGGGATTGCTAAAAACGCACGCCCCGTCGCGCGACTGAAGCGGCATTTCGAAGACGCGAAGGTTCGGATACAGCAAAAGAGAGAAGGCGATTCGGGCCAGCGATCAAGGTCTGTTCTGGGCGAGAAATCCGTTTCGGCACTGGGTAATGCTGGCATTCGCCCACCTTCGTTACATGACGCCCTGGATATGTCGGCTCCTCGAGAAAAATTCTCGGTATTCGTGCAGTCGGACAACACCTCCAGTGGATCTTCTTCAATCAGCAGCCCTGCCGCCAGTCAGAAACTGGCATCCGATGTCTACCGCCGCAAGGAAAATGTACTTGAGAAATCCATGTTCAAGGGTTCCATCCTTCCGCAAAAAACCACCTCCAAACCATCTCCTGCTAAATTTGCTGTGTTTCGAGACGATGTAAGTTCAAAGACGCCGTTTATATTTGAGAAAATCACAGAGGTTTTTTACTCAAACATTATTTTTTCTATTTTAGATGGGAACAGATAATGATACATCTCAGTCCTCTGCTTCTCCTCAAGCTAAAGGGTCCAGCAGCAGTGACCATGACGCCGCCGCCCTGAACAACCATGCGGACGGTGCTTCTTTTGCATACTACATGGGTTCAAGAAGCATATCCTCTTCCATTCCAAACAGTTCGGATCGATTCATGGAGTGGTTTTCATCTGTAAAGTCCACGATCATTCGATCAGAGGACTCACGCGGTAAACCTGAGTGGGTAGCAGCCATGCGGTCAAACGATAACGAAAACGGTTCGGAGATGAGCTTTGAGGAAATGAGGACGCTGCATCCCAAATACAAACTGAACATGGCTCCAAGCACCTCGTTTGACACTGGTAAGACACTTCAACGCTTGTACAGTACAATAGCTACATGTTGCTCACCTAAGTGAAAATTAGACTTTGAAGAGAAACCAGTCACGCCGGATTCGCCAACCATCGAAACCAAGGCTGCCATGAAGATAGTCGGCGAACTCTGGACAACAGCTGTCCCTGACTTTGATGAGGACAGTATGGACTTGGACGATCGACCGAGGCGGCCTGTACTCAACACCATTTCAGATGAAAACGGCGATGCTCGTCTACCTCTTGGTGAGGTACGTACGCCAACGCGACGGCCGCTATCCATTGTCGACCACCGGTCGCCCCTTGACGAACGACTCTTTGGAAGCCCTAGTAAACGACGGCATATCGACTCAAAGCCATAGATACCCCCTCTCATGTTTCCACACCTACCTTTTCGACCATCATTTACTGTTTCCCCAAGTATTTCACATCAACCCTTCCTTTACATACATCCTACTTAGCAAAGTAATAAATACAGAACAACACAACCATTCGGCGCAATGATACAGTGAAATTTGCATTGATGTTCAGCGGTAAAATTGGGACAGCCTTAAGCTCCAAATTTTGGAGAATTTACAAATACTGCTTCTTCAGTGCATCGGAGTTTGTAACTAAATTTTAAAAATTTGAAAAAAGGTAAACTTCGCTAATCTGCTCAGTTCTTTTATGTTCCTTCTTATTCAACACCTCACTGTTCATCGTCTGAAAACCCATCTCAAGTCCCCATCTTCTAATTTCTATCGATTCACCTCTACCATTAATACCTCCTCCCTCATGACCGCTGACATCAACTACAAACCTTACGTCCTCTCCGAGAAGCAAACCGACTGGGTCGCTGATCTCGAGTTGGATTCAGCATCGCAGTCGGGAATGGGCCAAGATCCCGTAAAGGTTCTGGTTTTGTACGGTTCGCTTCGCAAGACTTCGTATTCACGATTCCTAGCCTATGAATTTGCTCGCATTTTGGATAAACTTGGGGCTGATGTCAAAGTTTTTGACCCTACTGGATTGCCGGTCAAAGACGATGTGTCTCAAAACCATCCCAAGGTACAGGAAATCCGAGCGTTGAGCACATGGTCGCAAGCGCAAGTGTGGGTTTGTCCTGAACAGCATGGAGCCATTACTGCCGTGTTCAAAAACCAGATTGACTGGATTCCCTTGTCCATTGGATCCGTGCGTCCTACCCAAGGACGAACGCTGGCTGTTGCTCAAGTCAGTGGGGGATCTCAAAGTTTCAACACCGTGAACACCTTGCGACTTCTCGGAAGATGGATGCGCATGTTCACCATTCCAAACCAATCATCTGTTCCCAAAGCATGGACTGAGTTTGATTCCAATGGGAGGATGAAGGAGTCTGACTTGCGGGATCGGGTGGTGGATGTTGCTGAAGAATTATTCAGAATGACGCTTGTGCTTCGTCCCCATGCTGATCGTTTAGTCGATCGATACAGTGAACGCAAAGAGAAACTTGAGAAAGGACGCTTGCTCACTCAACAAGAGAAGGAAGAATTCAAAACCATGGCGAAATAGCCCGGATAACCCGCTCGCTCGCCATGCCAATAGAATACACTCAGCATCGCTTGTCGGTCATTTCACATGTACAAAGTCAGTCCCTAGATTCATCATTTTTGATTTATAAAAATATATTATGGAAAACACACGGCCCCACATCATTTGTTTGGCATGGCACAGACATCGCCATAGTATAGAGTATAGGTTGGCGCACGGTCTTCTTTTATAGAGGCTACCAATTCGTTGACTCTTTCTTGAATTTCGTTTCTTGCTACTTCAAAGTCATGTTCACTACCGCCTGTGGGATCCACAACGTTCCAATCTTCAAATCGTTTGCCCTGCTTCCAACTTTCAGGCACCGTAGCTCCACAACCACACATGGAGATGATGATGGAGAAGTCATCGGCGGAAAAAGTGTCTATCATTTTAGATGACTGAGTAGTAATGTCTATGTGAAGATTTTTCATGGTTTTGATAGCATCTGGATTAAGTCGGCTTTGTCCTTCCAGTGCAGCACTCTCTACGCGGCTGAAAAAAGCGTTTCCAGATTCAGTTCCGTACAAATGCCGTCCGAATCCCTCGGCCATTTGCGAGCGGCAGGAGTTATGGCGGCAGACAAAGAGCACACTTGACATTGTGAAATGAACTGGAAAGGAATGTTTGGCAAGTGAAGGGATCGATCTTCAGTCGCCTTTTTACATTTTCGAGTTCCGTTAGCCACGTGCGACAGTGTCTGATTGTTTTCCTCAAATTAAGCTTCCGCTTGTTTAAAGTGGCCCAATCACAGCGCTCTTGACTCAGCATTCTTACCGTTTATCCTCTATTTAAACGTCACTTACCGCAGACCAATCACAGTCTATTGACTAAGCATCCCAATTTGGTTTTTTGCCGTCTAACCTTTTTATTTAAAACTTCACTTTCCCGCTCCAGCTTTGATCCTGTCAACGCAATGTCTTCATCTAACCAACCTTGCTTGAAAACAGCAGAATGCAATTACGATTATTGCTACGCCGAAACAGTAGAACCTGCCGTCGGGGCTAAAGGTAGGATCATATCAGGCGGATTCACAGTATCATTTCGCCATTGACACCGTTTTCAGATCTTGTCAAGAAACTGGGATTTTTAGATCGCTTTCTGGCTCTATGGATTATCCTGGCCATGATCGTGGGTGTCCTCATTGGATATTATGTGCCTGGCGTTCAACCAGCATTTGCCACCGTCGAATTCAGTTCAGTGTCCGTGCCCATTGCCATTGGACTGCTGGTCATGATGTACCCGGTTCTGTGCAAACTAGAGTACGAGCAGCTACCGAAAATATTTTCACAACGTGAAATATGGGTCCAATTGGCTCTTTCGTTCGTCTTGAATTGGATTGTCGGTCCTATCCTCATGACGGGTCTCGCATGGGCCACTCTGTTTGATTTGGAAGGATATCGCACGGGCGTGATCATGGTCGGCATGGCTCGATGTATTGCTATGGTCTTGATCTGGAATGAAATTGCTATGGGCAATCCAGACTACTGTGCCATTCTCATGGTGTTCAATTCTGTCTTGCAAATTGCTCTGTACTCACCCCTCTGTGTGTTGTTTATCAACATCGTCCCTACTTGGTTCGGTGGACATGTAGACGCAGAAATTCAATTGGAAATGTGGCCGGTCGTGCAATCCGTCCTGATCTACCTCGGCATTCCTTTAGCTGCAGGTTTCTTAACACGCATACTCCTAATCCGTCTGGTGAATAAGCACTGGTACGACACCAAATTTCTTCCACGCATTGGACCCTTTGCCTTGATCGGACTGCTATATACCATCATCGTTATGGTAAGTCGAGCCTGAAGAACACCATTCATCGAATGTTAAGCTAATGCTATACTCTCCTTTACATCGTATAGTTTGCTAATCAAGGCCATCATATCGTGACCAATATTGGCTCGGTGTTCCGAGTCATGGTCCCTATGCTCTGCTATTTCATCATCATGTTCTTTGGAACATTCATGGTCTGTCGCCTAATGGGCTTTCCATATACTCAGGCAGTCACCCAATCGTTCACAGCTGGAAGTAATAACTTCGAATTGGCCATTGCTGTCGCCGTAGGGGTGTATGGCATCAACTCTGATCAAGCTTTGGCCGCTACCATTGGCCCACTTATAGAAGTGCCAGGTAAGGTTTATCCTATCAATTTAAGTTCTAACGCAACACTCCGACAATACTGACGCAAATTCATTTTAGTATTGCTCATTCTCTCTTATTTGTCACTTTGGCTGAGGAAGAAGCTCACTTGGAAGAAGGTCGAAACCACCGAAGTAGCATAAATGTGTATATAGTACAATTTGTAAATACGATTAGTTTGTTTTGCATTTGGCAAAATGGCGTCCTCTGTCTGAACGTAACAGGATGGTGTATTCATTGAAGGGAAGTTGGAGAGGGACAGACTTTTCCAGTGGGACCTGCTTGACAAAACGCCACTGGGGTAGGTTGGCAACGAGATAGGTTTCCTGATACGGAGCACTTGGCAGACCGAACCCCTTGTACAGACGCAGTGACATGATGCTGCAGCGTCCATGCTTTGGCCGCACAAGTCACCATATTGTCTGAATGGCAAGCTTGGTGGATGCGCACTTCTTTAAAGTGTGATCTCAGCACAGCCTCTAAAACAATTCTCTCAACATTTGTGTATGCTACATGAAACCTTCTGAAACTCTGAAAAGCGGAAAGATTATCTATTTGTACTTTTACTCTTTACAGATTCCGCTGTGATATTAATGTTACAGTAACAAACTCTGTATGTTTTCGCGAAGAATCGTGTCGTTAACAGCATTCATAACGTGCCGTAGTAGCTTGGTATCCGTTGCGTCCGTGTAATGGGTGTAGATGACTTTTCCCGGATTCTTATTGAGGCGTTCAAACCGGTTGCGGAAATATACTTTGGTATCATTCAGGCTTGTATCGTCGCCTGCAAAATCCGTGAAGAATTTCGATACGGGAGACGTTAAAATTTTTCGACTGAATACGTCGATCTTGTTCAAGAATAAAATCATCGATGTGGCTTTGAACCATTGCGAATTGCATATAGAGTCAAACAACATGAGAGCCTCATGCATTTGGTTCTACCGTGACACACACAGGTTATAAGAGGTTGAACAATGCCCCAGGTAGCCATTCGGAAATAAAAACTTACAGAATCTTTGTCTTCTACTAAGCAGGCATCGTATCCACTGATAGCCACAGTAAAAAGCACAGCGGTTACATTTTCAAAGCAATGAATCCTGTACGGACATGGTAATGAATTAGGCAAAAAAAGTTTTAGTCAGCCACACATGCATTATGTTACGTTACCATTTCTTGCGTTCACTTCGTTGACCACCGACATCGAACATTCTATAAGTCAACGCTCCTTCTTTGAAAACTGTCTCTGCAATACCCGTCGTCTTCACTCGACTTCGAATAATATCCTCATCTGTGGGTGTGTAACCTGCCATAAACAACCTGTCTACTTGATTGAAAAAGCTGGTTCACCCAAATAAAAAAAAAAGGCGTCAGGGTTAGGGGTGTTACAATGGGGTGATACGCAATCGACACTTACATGTTGGCATTGTCGTCCAAAGCATAGCTGCTGCCATGACCATACGCCGCTTGAACACCTTGGTCGTTCCACAGTGTTTTGATTGGCTCCAGTAGATGGGCTGGATAGGGTTTCCCTCGTTCGATCGCCGGGACGTCTCGAAATAAAGGGACGAGTTCAGCATGATGATCGTTTTGCAGCGGGATACCCAAATGGTCCATCGCCTCTAGTATGTTCTGCATTGACATCATGACATTTTCAAATACCACCCCTCGAAACGTCTCTCGTTCGTCGTCTGTGAAGTGATGCGCATGAATCAATCGCATTTGCTTCAATATCGTGGATTTGCCCGATTCTCCGGCGCCTAGAAACCGTTGAAGTATTAGTCATGCAGACGACGAAGAATGCATCTCCCATGTGGAACTACCCCTTGAATGGGCCTTACCTAATAACAATAATTTGACTTCGCGTGCCATACGATACTTTTCTTCTTTGAGCGCCGAGTCAATGGCCTTCGATCGAGCCGTGGTTGGAGAAGGGGTGGATGCGCAGCTACCCATGTGTGTGGATTATTATGCAGTATGTTGTGCTATGCAGAGAGAAAGAAAATTGTCCGTGCTCGATGCTGGTGGAATTCAAGGAATGGAGGATGTTGGAGGAGCAGGAATGAGTGGAGACAGTGTGCTATGAGAAAGAAAAAGGCGAACTGGGAGATTGTCCAGGCGAGTGTTTTTTTCTTTTTAACAAAAAAAAAAAACGGGCAATTAAGATAAGTATTTTGTTTTACCATGGCGGTCTTCACGTGGAGTTTAAACG
Organism: Umbelopsis ramanniana AG; assembly: GCF_025399195.1. Classification (NCBI taxonomy): domain Eukaryota; kingdom Fungi; phylum Mucoromycota; class Umbelopsidomycetes; order Umbelopsidales; family Umbelopsidaceae; genus Umbelopsis; species Umbelopsis ramanniana. The sequence continues at coordinate 106,927 of NW_026252125.1, forward strand.
CTTGTCATTCGGTATATTATTTCTCCTACCTCTTTACAGTGTAAGGTATGGAGCCTTGCTTGCTCTCTCAAAATAACACTGCTCACTCTGTCATGTATGGGCTGCACCACTCAGCTTGACAAAGGAAGAAACTGCCATCAGCTATGACCTCCGGAGTTGTCACCATGTCATGTCCGCGATAATGACCACAGGAGAGTCCGAACATGTAGATAAACTATCACATTAGCTTTCAACTGTCACGATCAGGTTTTCTTTTTTAATTCGAGGCTTCTATGGCCTATGACATATGCAGAAAATGTAACATCACTAAACCCTTTGTGGGTTCATTTTTCTCGGGCAACGAATCGAGTCGAAAGCCGATGGCGCCTTACCCGTCCCTTTTTAAATGCATTCTCCAAAAGAGCGGTCAACATAATAGCGATCGACACTGCAGCCCTCTCCACATTTTCACTTCTACACTTTCTCAGCTGCATCGCATCACTTGCACACGTACGGGCACTTCATACACAAAGTTCATTGTGGATGGATGGCCAGGAGGAACCTCCATTGCCATTCACTATCACGAAGGGGCGATGTCTTCCTACGGATCCACTACCATATGTGGTAAAGTACTTCTTTTCATCTCAGAGATCCCAACCTCAGCTCCTATTAATGTATATTGCTGAGAACCCAGCTCAGCTCAGCTCAGCTACAATGTTTGGCGTTACAAATGTACATTTTTATCATGTGTTGTTATGCAACACCATTTGCTTATGATACATAGGGATTTAAAACTACAAAACATGGGAACCTACACCTTCCACCGCCAAGCACCTGTTCGCTTGCCTACTTCCAAGCGAACCATAAGCACAGCGCCACTTGACACCATGAGAAGAACGCCAACCATGGTGATACAGCTTGTGAAGCTGGAGGGTAACTTGCTGACTGACGACGAACCATTCCGAATAAGTGCTCCAGCCACCGGGGTCCCAACTAGAGTACCTAATCCACGCAGCATGTACAAAAATCCATTGATACTGGCGAAATGCTGGACACCGAAGATCTCGGCCAATACCGTTGGAAACAAAGACACATAGACACCGGCTGTGACACCATAAATGATAGTGAACACAATGAAGATGGCTGAAACATTGGCGCCACTACCAAGTACGCTGGATGGAAGCCAAAGTGCAAGGATCGAAATGGAGCTGATCAAGGTGCAGATCAGTAAAATATTGAGTCGCCCATAGCGATCGGCAGCATGGCCAAGAACCACCTTTCCAGCTGCACTGAGACCATTGCTCATGGCGATGAAATTGGCTCCAGCCACAGCGCTGAAACCCAGAGCTCTGGCATAGGAGGAGAAGAAATAAATCGGGGTATAGTAAGCAGCAGCTTGAAGAGTAGCAGCTGCTGCTTTGATCATGAACAGGCGACTACGAGCAATGTTCCAATTGACCAGCGGGATTTTAAATTTGTTTTGAGCGTTCATTTCATTGCGACGTTGACTTTCTGGATCCCACTTTAATACAAAGGCCGAACCACAGATGAGGATGAAAGAGACGCCACCCGTTATTCGAAGCGTGGTTCTAAATCCAAATGCGCTGTTGAGCGCTCGCAAGGTAGGTGCCCACACCAGTCCACCCACACCTGTTCCACTGAGAGCAATGCCCAACGCCAGGCCGCGTCGTTTGTTGAACCAAGCAGGGGCCACCGTCACCGAGGGGATGTACGTAAGGCATGTCCCGCACCCTAGCAGCACACCTTGCGCGAGGATGAAGTGCCAGAGTTGTGTACCGAAGGACGCAAAAACATTGCCAGCAGCGAATAGCGTCCCTCCCAACAGAGTGACTCTGCATGGACCATATGTCTTGGCCCATGCCGATGCGAAGGGAGCTCCAATGGTCATCAACGATACTCCCAGTGTTCCAATGAGATCAATTTGCGCTGGACTGACACCTTGAAAGGGTCCTCCTAACGTTTCGTACAATTCCTGATACACACCGAACGCAAAATTTAATCCACATCCAGTGAAAGTCAATGTGAAAGCTGCCATAACGGTTAACACGGCCTGTCTGTTGATGTACTTTTTAGTATTTTTCCAATGCTACGTTGATTTGGATGGCTCGTCCCTCACCTTTTCAGTTGTAGAACCGTATAAGTCGGTAGAGTCGACACTTCGGCGTTGGAAACATGGTCGTCGGTCCCGAGATCGGATGACAATGGAATGGCATGGAGACTAGGATCAGACATTCTGGAAGCAATGCAATTTCAAGTCCAAAGGTGTATGAGAGGCCGCTGGTTCATACAAGCTTGTAACAGCTGGAAAATCCAAAAGTTATATACTGTAACGGCTATGAAGGGTATAAAAAAAGGGCTTGCCCAAATTAGATAAATATTCAGATGGAGTCGGAACCTTGTCCTGCCACATCTTCCTCAACTAACCAAGCTTACATCATCATAGCATCCTCAATAGAACCTGCTAATGGCATTACGGACAGCTCAAACCCCTTCAGGTGACGATGAAGACACCCGTTTACTGACGCTCTCCTCTAAATGATGCTGACATCTAGAACTCTTAACCTAAAACTATGCCATGGGCGGAGGAAGATAGACTTTGTCCATGACTCAATCCGACATAAAGCTCAAGTCATGCTTCCATTGAAAAGATCGAGTGCTGATCCGTAAGCCTCATCTTTGGAAATACAGTTTTACCATGCGGACGTTCCCGGAGGAGAAGTCAGCATGGTAGAACGTGTGAGAAATTTCATAGCCCAATTTTCAAACACTAGAAATCATTTACGTATACCTTGATTTTGATCTTACAAACTGGACTTGTTAAAGAATAGTATTCAAGAAACCCTTTACCAGTAAAATATAACCGGTCAAGGCATTAGAGTGGAGCCTCTGTTGCAGCTTATTTTATGGATGTATAGGATGGGTCCACTCCTTTTGTCTTCGCATTATTTTGGGTACTGCTTTATTTTATTCGTTAGCTATGTCCACCAGGTTAAAGTACATCATATTCCATTATTAATACTTCTTGTAAAAATGGTTCATATCATTGTTAACCATACACTTGATTGATGCCTATGTAGTGTGTCGCTCTCAAAAATTTTGGGTCAGTGTTCTTCACTGACTTAAGGGCTAATCTTTTTCCAAGCAGGCTCCGCTATACCTAGGTCATGTCTGCCAGTCCAAAATGGCCAAGGTACGCAACAGTTGCATTAGCTTGCTGACCCCGAAATATAAACTGTAGCAAGTCTGACATGCTCTACTTTCTTTCCACAGGTCCCAATCTAAACGGTCCTTGAACAGCCCTGAATTGAACGTCAATGACGACGCAGATCAAAATATATCGTCGAGCAGTTCACCCAGCATGAACCCGAATTCGTTAACATCCATGCGTAAAAAGGCGGCACAGATGCTAAGCACTGATAACCTGAGATCCATATCACAACTACCAGACGGTGAGAGTGAGCAGGATTGGGTTACCGTGAACTGTGAGTGCTTTTATGAATCCATGCATCACATATAGTCTATCGCTTATCATGCCAACTTTTATCTGCAGTGCTGGAGTTCTTTCAACATATTATGGCACTCTATGGAACGATATCAAGCTACTGCACGCCGTCCTTATGTCCCTCCATGACAGCAGGACCCAAGTAAGTAGCCTAAGCTTGCGGTCATGCTGTAGATTGGGTAACTCACCATGTTGCAGTTACGAATTCTTTTGGGCTCAGGATGGTAAAAAGCCGATCAAAGTATCAGCGCCTCATTATACGGAGCTTCTCCGCTCTTGGGTCATAAGGAGTCTACAAGATGATCACCTCGTACCAGACCACCCCGGCAAGTATCTAAGCTATTGATCTATGTAGTATCCAGGCAGGCTTGCTAATTTAATGGACGTTCACAGGTGAAGAATTCAGCAAAGACTTTATGAAGAAAATCTCGCCTATTTACAAGCGACTGCTTCGCATTTATGCCCACATTTACCATTCTCATTTGGAACAAATCCAAGCACTGGATGAACGACTGGCTTTCGACATAAGTTGCAAACATTTTATAGTATTTTCCAAAGAATTTTCCCTCATTGATCAAAACTCCTTAGCCCCGCTGTCTGATCTCATTGCATCATATGCCATTTAGGCATACCATGCGTTTATCTCATGTACATACAACCTTTGACCTTTTTCTTTCTTTGTGTTAAGGAATGACATACCGTAATATCCTTAAACATGATCAGGTGTTACGCTGGTTGTTCTTCATTTTTGGGTTTTCTGGGAGAGGGGATAACCTACCCACCGAAAGGGGGAAGGTCAATGAAAGTATTGAATTTGCTCCCTGTGGCAGATGAATAGACTACCACCACCACCACCACCACTGGGGATATTGGACGTCGGTAGAAAGCGAATGTGTATCAAAAACCTGCATATCTATAAGTCCTCCTGATTTCCATCTGAAAAATGGGTAGAAGGTGCCGAATGAGCCGGTACGAATGCAAGCGGCATACCCATTTTATGAAATTTCAACCACACAGGACTACGGCTACTTACTTTTTCTGTTTCCTTTTGGCACCAGCGAATTCTTGTCGACACCCTCACCTACGGTTTTTAGAATTTTCGACGACAAATACTGTAGGAATTCGTAAACATCCCGCCATAGTGTTATTAGAATATTGCAACCTCTTTTGTACCAGACACTTCGCCCCCTTACAGCTCCGCCTTTTTCTCCCTTTTGCCTTTTCTCACAAGAAAGGTTTGCTCCGTAATTACTTTTGCAAATAGATTTGTAAAAAGATCAGTCATACAAGCGACTCTTTTATTTTCCTGATTCTTTTTTTTTTGGGGTCGCCAGCTATCTTCTTCTTTCCGATTTGCAGTCGCTCTGTTTCACTCCTCCATACATTCCTTGTACGGCCGATAATACCCACATAGGAGACAGGCCACTGATCACTTTCCTTCCTCTCGGCTTATGCAACAATGACAGGCAGTACTCCAATCGACTTCGTTATTGGATTCTTAGTATCGCTAGGTGCAAGCACACTGAATGCGTTAGGATTGAATCTTTTAAAACTGGATCACGTTCGAAACGCAAAAAAACTAGATACAGAACAGCGACATGATTGTGGTCGTCCAATGTGGCATTTTGGCCTGTATTTGTACATCGCTAGTCAACTGATTGGCAGCACCATTGCACTGAGTAAGTTGAACCATCATTCCTCAAAATCAGCCAGGCAGGCCCTAAATGAATAGCTACTAACGCACCCTTTCATAGACTATCTCAAAACTCAGGTATACATACTTGTCCGAAGCATAGTGTAGTCATCTTAACGTACTGACCATTGTGTTCTTATTTACTCTTGATTGAAACAGTGGGTTGCTCCCCTGGGTAGTGCGGCCCTTATTTTCAACTTCATATTTGCAAAAATGCTGGTCGGCACAAATATTGAGCGCAAGGATATTCTTGGCACATTTGTAGTCGTAGCCAGTGTTATATGGATTGTTGTATTTGGAGGCATCAACGGCGGCGATGATCGTAAGTGTTTATTTCATTTCATTTGATTTGAGCCTGACCAACCTTTCTATTTCATTCTCTAATTGATCTTTACCCTGCCGCAGCCGAAGCAAACCTCTCCTTAGACTCTCTCAAAGCACTTTACCTACGGCCATTATTTGCAGTATACTTTGGAATCTTGAACCTCATCACGTTGACCGGATTAGTCTTCTCCATCTATGCTTCCTGGCTTATTTCAAATGATCGACGACGAAGTAGATTATACATTCTTCGAGACCTCCCTAACGACACCATGAAGAAACTGGTTGGAATATGTATGAGCATTGTCGGTGGACTGCTCGCTTCAGAGACTTTACTACTTGCCAAGAGCGGGTAAGTGTAGCTTTGATCAATGTCTTTCTAGATATTCCCGTCTCGTTTCTAAAGTATCCCATTTTTCTCAGGGTCAAGCTATTTGTCATTTCTGTATCGACCGGTGACAACCAGTTCACCGACTCTATTAGCATCTTCATTCTAATCGCATTGTTAGTAACTGCTATATTACAAGCAAGTATCTAACTACTATCAGTGAATGTTTCTCTACCATTTTCGAAGTTTTCTAACCCACATTTACTACCTCGAATGTTGATATTGTTTCTCAATCGCCTCTTTAGGTATACTGCTTAAACACAAGCTTGAAGCTTCACTCTTCCATGGTGGTTGTTCCCACTTTCTATGGAACATACACCTGTATGGGCTTGATCAATTCAATGATTTACATGGATGAAATTGGAACTTATCCAGCATGGGCCATCGTTCTCGTCCTTATCGGAGTTGCCTTCCTCATTTATGGAGTTATGTTATTGAGTGCAGAGAAAACCGAAAAACCAGTGGAAGAGCAAGTCGCCGTGACTGAGACGCATATTCGAGGCGCTGGCGATGATGAAGAGCTGGGAGACATTCGAACCATACAGCTACCCAATGTACCCGCCACTGCCAAAACGTATATCCCATCCGACTCAACTCGTGGCAAACATATTCGCATGTTTTCAGAAGACCATGATGATTTTGTATTTGATATACCCGAAAGCACTTTGCGCGACTCTGGCGAATCCCTTACCGGCACTTTGCTACGAAAAGATGATAAGGGCAGAATCATTGTTGATTCCACTAACACTGGATACTTCCGAAGAGGTAGCAAAGCCAAGCTTAAGGGCGTCAAAGGAGTGGCTTCTGGGTTTCGATCCATGCTCAATCCTCAGCGATACAAGAATATCGATAAATCCTCCCCTCGCCCTTCCACCACCATCCCCATGGAAGTTTCTGCACCTGATTATGACCAAATAGAGACTACATCTACCAGCTATACAGTCGCTCCTCATGTTGTCGAAAATGGGAGCCATGTATCACCTGGACTAGATGATACTCTACGACGAAGGAATCCAACCGATGCAGTACCAGAACAAGATGCTTATAGGGCATCCGATCTCCACCTTGACATGTTGGCACACCCTTTACCATCCGCCAACACTAGTCCAACCCCATCTCATATTACTGGCGATCATGTCATTAAAGGTTAAATTTAAATTACTCGCTCTTTGTCCATATTTATAGCTGCTGTACAGTCCTATGAGAAATAATTTGCGCGCTTATACCATACAAGTTTAAGCTCCTTATCAAATGTTGAACTCTGCCAAAATGAAGTAAAACAGGTTTTTATCTTCCAGTATCGTGTAGAAGCCTCTATTTTATATTGCATGGGTGTATATTGCAGTGGGTATGTAAGCTTCCATTTTATTGGATCTGATGGACTTGCGTCAGCAACTGCTGGAACCAAGCATTCCCCACCATCTCCAGTGAATACACGGCAAAAGAAGCCTACTTTATTCCAACCTATACAGCAGTGTCTTCGCCCTTATTATGCTTGTGAGCTGGATATTATGAGAATGGTTGAAAGGTTATCTCATCATCACGTCTTGATTTTTGAAAATTGTTCGCACAGTCTGGTAACCTGATACCAATGCAAGCAGAAATCTGTATTGGATCGCACATTTGGTGTGGACAGGTGAAGGCCAGCAAATTTACAATGCGCCACAGCCGGTGTAGCAACCTCAACATAATTGCTGCTACAATTTTGTTCTCTCCCTTATGAGGTATTGAGATCACTTTATGCTAGTCGGTAGGGCAATTTTCATAACATAACAGGCAAGCAAAATTTATTCAAACTGGAATGCACAGATCCCAGCTCTCGTGCGTTATCGAAACCCGTACGCTTATAATAAACGTAGTAGTATTACATGGAGTTGTTGTACATTTGATTTTATAAGCTGGTAGCAGTCTGTTAGGAAATCAGGGCAAGTGGTCTGAGCCACGCATCCAACTTATCGCTCACCTGACCTGACGGGGCAGCACTGACCAAGACCAACGGTTGGTCAGAGAGCTATTACTTGCCTTGTCCCTTTACATTTCTCCCCAAGCAAGTGAATGAATCTGACCCATTCACCGTCTTCTCCACACGATGCCTCGGGCCTTCTATTTGCTGGATTCAACCAGGTTCGTCCTAATCCTCTCATTTAAGCATTATTCTCCGCTACTGACGCTTCATGTCGCAGGACTTTGGTTGCTTCGCTGTAGGCTTGCGTAATGGCTTCCGTGTGTTTAATGCTGACCCTTTGGTCCAGCAAACAAGGAAAGGTAAGATCCTACACCTGTAGCCTATGGTGGGTTCCAGCTCAACCAACGTTTTTTTTGGGGGGTCACCCTTACAGAGTTCGACGACGGAGGTGTGTCGATCGTAGAGATGCTCTATCGTACCAATTATCTCGCTTTGGTAGGAGGCGGTAGAAATCCAAGATACCCTCCCAATCGAGCTATCATCTTCGATAACATTAAAGGCAAATCGGTGGTTGAGCTCGAGTACAAAAGTGATGTGCGGAATGTGAAGCTTAGAAGAGACAGGCAAGTGACTAGGGCAAATCATAGACTTCCTTGGCAAGCAAGCTATGCTAAATATGTTGTTTCGTAACAGGCTTGTTGTGGTCACTGCAAACAAAGTGTTTGTCTATCTTTTCAGCCTTAATCCTCAAAAACTTCATACGTTTGAAACCATTGATAACCCAAATGGTAAGTTTTCCCGAATGAACATGACGACGTTGGACAAATGTCGTGGGTGGCTAAAATTTGTCCCTTTGTCGACCTCAGGTTTGGTGGCTCTCTCTCCGTCTCAAGAACATGCCATCTTGGCTTTTCCTGGTCGTCAACAAGGCCACATCCAAGTGGTTGATCTGAACAAGATCAACTCTACCACCGCCGTCCTATCCTCCAATAACAACGCTCTCAAAACGATGCAGTCAACCACCACCAACGTCAGTATTATTGCAGCCCACTCTGGACAATTGAGTTGTCTGGCTATGAACTTTGATGGAACGAAATGTGCAACTGCCAGTGAGAAAGGAACGTTGATACGGATATTCGATACAGCGACAGGTCAACTCCTGAACGAACTTCGTAGAGGCATGGATAGAGCCGAAATATATTCCATCGCATTCAACAAGGAGTCGACGCGGATCTGTGTCTCGTCTGATAAAGGAACCATTCATATCTTCAACTTGGATGCTTCTGTTGTCACTTCTGCTGAACGTACACCACGTGGCCCAACGTATGGAGAAGTCACCACTAGCACCTCTTCCACCCCTCAAGGATTCACTCACAGTGGTAACCGCGGCAGCAGTTTTCGATTTATGAAAGATTTATTGCCAAAGTATTTTTCGAGCGAATGGAGCTTTGCCCATGCGAAAATATCGTCCGAAACTCGCTGTGTCGTTGGATTTGGAGAGCAAAAGAATAGTATCATTGGTAAGAAGGAATGCTGGTTATTTTTGCAACTGTTTATGGAATTTTGACCCCATTTCATTTGGTAGCATTATGTGCGGATGGTGCGTGTTACAAGTTCTTGTTTGATCCAAGAAAAGGCGGAGAATGCTCTAGGGAAAGCTATGAGCGGTTTTACTCTCCTTTTGACGACGACTGATAGATTCTCCAATATTATATTCCCCCTCCATGTTACCTTCGGCTGTTATTTTCCCACCTGTCAATTTATTTTTTTACCAGTAGCTGAACATTGTACAAACCCACAAAGTAAACATTTACGAACCAGAGCCACTTGTGGTGTAGTTTTGAGAAACTGGGAGCTGCTATGATTTACAGTCTGATGGGACCTCTACCTCGGCAGCAAACTCATTCATGCTGCGGAACGTCTGTTGTGGAATTCTAACCTTTCTCCACCTCGCTGCCGGAAGAGCTGTTGTCTCCTCGGCGCGTATGAGTCAAATCACCAGTGCACTGTCCTAATTTAGCTCCTCCCTATATAGTGCGGACACTGGGTTTCTCATGGCCCGGCAAGCAAGCATTCCCTCCATTCCAACATGTCCCTCACCCAACGTGCTACCGACATCTGGCAATCCGCCTCACAATTAACTACAAAAAACAATGTCATTATCGCCGGGGTGTCCGTTGTATCTATCTCCATCGCTGTTAGATGGTATCGTAGACGATATAACGATAGCGCTCCTCCAGGCTACAAAGGCCGAAAGGACTTACCCTACCCCCCTGGTCTCCCAGTGTTAGGAAATGCTCTCCAGTTATCGATCAGCAAAATAATTGCGAACTTCGAAAACTGGGCATGGTAAGCTTTCGATTTGGATGTGTTGACCCTTTGATTTTTATTGATCTGGATTTCCGCAGGGAATACGGTACAGAATATAAAGCTTATGTTGGTCCGTTCCCCATCGTCGTCCTCTCGTCCACCACTGCTATTGATCAGGTCTTCAAGGAACGACCATATAACATCCGTCGCTCCGCCAATACAGAAAAACTCTTTGAGGACTGCAACATCCCCGGGTTGTTCTCAATGGAAGGTATGTCCACATGTTGCCACATATGATATGATCTGCAGTAAAACGCTCATGACAGCCTCTCTCAGGTGAGCGCTGGAGGCATAGTCGTAACTGGATGGCTCCTCAGTTGACTCAAGCAAAGACCAACAAAGCTGGCCCTGTGATGACAAAGCACGTGGTCAGTTTGAGAACAGCATTACAAGAAATTTCAAAGACCATGGAAGAGCTCAACGAGAAATTCTACCCAAGTATCACTTCACAGGAGAGTAGCCATCAAACCAACGTCTTCTATAACCCCAAGGATCTTAAAATCGATATTACGCCGTTCCGCGAGTACGCTTTTTCCGTCATGATTGACTTTGCCTTTGCTCACGGTATGTTGTCACCCACCCTTTTCTGAGTACACGGCTGCGAAACACTAACCATCCCCCCCCCCTCAGAGAACAACACCCATTTCTCGCCTACATTGTTCCAAGATCTCAAAATCGTGTTTGACGTCATCCGTCGTCGCGCCATCACACCTATCCCTTTATACAAATATGGCATACGCGACTCCATGGATCGAAAATATGACCGAACCATCACTGATCTCAAGAACTCTATTAAGCGAATTATCGAGGAATACACACCTGAAGAATTCAAGCAAAACGAAGATAAGATGAGCACTATGCTGGAGTCGCTGTATATCGCCGCACAAGAAGAAGAGAATGAAAAAAGCAATCTGAAAACGGCCACCAAGGCTGCCAAGCGTGTCACCATCGACGACATTGTTGGAAACCTCATCACAGCCATTGTTGCAGGTTATGGTGAGTGAATGCTATGGCAATCACTGGCATGATCTGATCTAATCTAACGGGTATGCTGCTTTTGTAGACACTACCTCTAATTCTTTGTACAATATCGCCTACATGCTAGCCTGTAATCCAGAGGCTCAGAAGAAGCTACAGGAGGAAGCGGATAGCATATTTGGTCCACCCGAGAAAAGGGCCACTATGTCGGCAGAAGAGCTGTCTGCAGTGTTTAATGACGATTACATAAAGCAATTTCCCTACACCAATGCGGTCATTCAAGAAACCAATCGTCTTTTACCTGTCGCTTCTCTGTTGGACGGACAGTTGACAAAGGACTTGGTTATTGACGGTCATTACTACAGAAAGAAGACCGTCTTTATTGCTCTGACCAGAGTAGCAGCTCTACGTTCATGTCCCACGCCAGACCCTTTCAAGTTTAAGCCGGAACGATGGATTGAATGCACTCCAGAGGAACGTCGACTCCATGACAAGATGGCCTGGGGATTTGTAAGTGTTTATGGCGGCTAAATTGAAACAGTCTACATGGTATCTAATTTTCTTTCTGTTTACTCAGGGCGGCGGTCCAAGAGTGTGTCCTGGCAGACATTTGGCAACCATGGAATTGGTTATTGCGTTGGTGGCGGTGTTCACTTTATTTGATATCCAACCAATTGAAAAGCCCTGGACTGCCCCTCACGCCGTAGAGGCTAATCCTACTACATCTTTACTCGATAATGTTCATCTTCGTTATATTCCAAGATATTAGCAGTAGTAAATCCATAAACTGGCAATAAGAGTCCGCTAACACATGAAAGCATTTTGTGGGGCAGCATCGCGGAAATTCAATGGGAGGCAGTCACACTCAGCAAATCCATGACTGAGCAGAAATACCTAAATGATAGACCTCACTCTCTCTTTACTCTCTATAATGAATATCAACCAGCTTTTCAGTGTTAAAGACAAGGTTGTTCTTGTTACCGGTGGATCTCGCGGCATTGGTGAGATGATCGCCACTGTAAGATATAGTTTGCTCTTTCGTCGTATTCCTTAAAGCCAACCGTTGAAACTGACCATGGATTCTTAGGGCTTCGTCCAAGGTGGTGCCAAGGTCTACATCAGCAGCCGGTCTGCTCAGGCCTGTGACGAGGTGAGTAAAGGTGATGGGATAGAGAAATATCTGGTTTCTCTCCTAATGATTATGTTATCTAGGTTGCTGAAAAGCTCAACAAACTCGGCCCTGGCTCTTGTATCCCTATCCCTGCCGACCTCCAAAAGAGCGAAGATGTCAAGAGATTGGCTGCTGAGATTGGCAAGCGCGAGAAGCGTAAGTACCACTCTTATCGTGTGTTCAAAGTGTAGATACTTATATACGGCTTTTTCCAGATCTCGATGTCCTCGTCAATAACGCCGGTGCCACTTGGGGAAGCCCTATTGAAGAATACCCAGACGCTGCTTTCAGCAAGGTTATGAACCTTAACGTCAAGAGCATTTTCACCTTGACTCAAGCGTGAGTGACTCGATCGATGACAGAACTCGCCCAGCTTCTATTAATTAACCCCGTTTTCCATCATTTTCAGCTGCTTGCCTTTGTTGGAGGCCAAGGCTACCGCAGACGTCCCATCCCGTGTCATTAACATCGGATCCATCAACGGTATCAACATCCCTGCCCACGAAACCTATGCCTACTCTGCTTCCAAGGCCGCTGTCCACCAACTTACCAAGCATCTTGCTGGCAAGCTCGGTCATCGTCATATTACCGTCAACGCCATCGCTCCTGGTTCTTTCCAATCCAAGATGATGAAGGAGACCTTGGAGAAGTTCGGTGATATCATTGTCGCTAGTGTGCCCGTTGGTCGTATCGGTAGTCCCGAAGATATTGCCGGTACTGCTATTTACTTGTCATCTCGCGCTGGCCAATATACCAATGGAGCTGTTATTGTTGTTGATGGTGGCGTCATTGTCAGTGCCAAGATGTAAAACAGTTTGCTTACGAGAACAAATATTTTCTTCCATTTAAATGTTGTAATAAAGATATCTTAAACTACCTTACACTCATGTTTGCTGTACGCCGCCGTACATCGAGGCGTGCGAAACACGACAATGCAATGACGCAGGTCAAGTTTATGTTTTGGTTTATATCAATTTTTCCTGATGTAATGTACAAAGAATAACGTCTCAGAGAGAAAAAAAATCTAGGGTCGAGAGATGGTGGTTGTGACGAAAATTACAAGGTGGTATGGAAGGTTTGAATTGGATAATTAGATTCTCAAGAAGAAGAATTGAAAAGAACGTGAGTTGGTAACACATAATACGATCTAGAAACCAGGAGGACTGGTGCGGATGGTCTTCTTGGTGAACTTGGGGACCTTGTGCAGGGACTTGCGGTGACCCTTGCTGTGGCGGCTGAACACAGAGTACTTGTCTCTTGCGAGCATTTCGCTTTCGCGCGGCAATTGCATAGCCTGATCCAATGCTTTGCATTCAACACCTGAGGCCGAAACAGTTGCAATCACGTCGTCAACAGCCTTCAGTCTCTTGCGAACGTTAGCTTTACGAGTGGCCGACATTCTAAAGGGATTTTTCCTGCCATGACAAAAGCCATCAGTATATTCATCAATGCAGTAGTGGAGTATGACAGTTTTTCATCAGTATTACCAGAGGAGACCGCTCTGAGCGACAAAGGTTGAACGGAATGCACCAAACATAACTGGGAGACAATGCGAGTTATTATTGTGTTTTCGGGTTCAAAGGTTTTTGGTCGGTTGGCCCTCCACTTCAATACAACAGTCACATTTTGCTGCAGTGGCTTGTCGGGAGATTGGCCGCCGTTAATCTGGCAAAAGAAGAAGAAAAAAAAAAATTAGCTTTTTAAAGCCTGTTCTCCTTTACCACCATGTCAGCAGCTACTATGACAGACTCAGACATCGTTCTGCCTTTCGGAAAGCAGCTAGCAGCAAACGGTACATTGCATCGTTGTCCAATACATTGCAGCTTGCTTCACCGATCCACTTGCTAATGACTTTCTTTTTGTACTTTTACAGAGAAGAAAACTCGTGATAAAGCTGTTCGCTCTCTCCAGCAATTCCTGTCGTCCAAGGCAGAATTAAGTGAAAAGGACCTCCTTAAGCTTTGGAAGGGTCTTTTCTACTGTACGTTTTTAGTGAATGATTTGAACCTTTGGATAACCTTTGTAGCTGACCGCTTTTCTTCCAATGGATAGGTTTCTGGATGTCGGACAAACCATTGATTCAGCAATCTCTATCAGAGACTCTAGGATCGCTCATCATGAGCTTGCAGCAACAAAATGCAATCGCTTTCTTGGGTGCTTTCTGGCAAATTCACTGTGAGGAGTGGCATGGAATCGATCGTATCCGGTAAGTCCCCTGTTTGTATGTATCGATTTAATATCCTCGCATATAATCTGACCCTACTCCCATCCCAGATTGGACAAATATTATATGCTGCTGAGACGAGTTATATTCTACACATTCAAGTATATCAGTGAGCACAACTGGGATTTAGGCATCATTGATGACTACTCAGAACTTTTGAAAAACGGCCCACTAAAGTAAGCCAACAACAATGCACCGACACAGACCTATTTGATCCGCCTTGTACTTACTTTTCTCTCGCTCATCAGTCCTACAAACAATAAGATCCCCGATTCAATTCGGTTCCATTTGTCCGATATTTATTTAGGCGAACTCGAAAAGGTGGTGAATGCACAACTAGACACATTGGATGAAGATGAAGATATCGAAATTCCAACTACCGAACTGTTGGATGCCTTCATAAATCTTCTTGCTAAGACTCCAAACAAGGTCACAGCAAAGAAGGTCACTGAAAACACTTTTATCCCAATATTGGAAAAGTTTGCCGCCGGTAAGTGTCCGATTCATTCATCTTTCATATTAATCCGGTCTACTCATCCCACTTTTTTTTAGAGCTTTTGTTCGTTGAAAATCAAATACAGCGAGAAGAGAGTGAGGACGAGGATCCAGAGGATGAAAATCGCCCACCTTTCATTTACGATGTTGAGTCATTGGAACAAGCTTTAGGCAAGGCCGCAGAAGACCCCGAAACATACAACCCAAATAGAAAGAAGTTGACTGAACTTCGAAAGCGCTTCAGCGAATTAATACCAGGAGAAGAAGGCGATAGCGACGACGAAGAAGCACCAACCCTTGTTGATGCCTTAGAAGAAGAAGAACTAGAGGATATGGAGGAAGATGATGAGGAAGCAAGGAAGGGTGGATGGACCAATGAGTTCACCGCTGGCGATATCATTGGCGACGAACTCGTAGAAGAAGAGCAACCCAAGGACACGAGAAGAACAAGGAAGGACAATGGATTGCTTGGCGGGAAAATGGTCTCTGTAGATTCCAGCACCATAGATATTAGTGGACTGGAGACCGAAGTAGCGCCATCCGCTGCGGAGGAACCCAAGATAAAAAAGAAGAAGGCCAAGAAGGCTGCTGCCAAGCAACCTGAGGTTGAAGTCGTCGAGGAGGAAGAAGAAGAGATTGCATCTGTTGTTGATGACGAAGACGAGATGGTCACTGCTATCTCCAAGAAGAAGAAGGTGCAGTGGGTTCTTGACCAGAACACCGTCCGCCGTAAGTTTTTTCTTTCGACTCACCTTTGCCTTTAAGATGTCGTACTAAATCCTTGCTTTTCTCAGGCTTTCAAAAACAACGACCAATAACCTCAGTCGCTACTGCTATTGAATCGAAGGTGGCTCGGCCCATGAAATCAGCCATCAAGATCCGTGCGACCGAAAATGGCGATCAGGACGAAGCATCAAAGACCAACGGCCATGCTGCAACCAAAAAGAGAAAGGCTTCAGCTAAAAATGGTGATGCTAAACGTAAAAAGGCTACCGATTTCTTCTGATCTGTTTTGTTAAGTTGAGGGCTGTTCTATTTGACCAAAAGAAGAGAAGAGCATGAAAAAGTAGTGTATGTAACTCGGCGCAGTGTTCTCTACGTCGTCATCGTCTTTGATGGGGCTCCTAATGTGTGTAGGCCCAATTCTAGTCATTCCTTCCCTGTACAAATTACCATAAAACACTCATTAAAGCATGATATCTTCTACTAAAATAGAATTATACGCAATGTGCTGCTGCTCCACGGCCGCCGCCCTACCATCATCAAATTTACCTTAGCGTACTTTTACTTCGCTTAACGTCCCGAAACATCGCAAAATTTCGGCCGGTGTGTATCTTGCATGTCAGAAGATAATCATACGATATGGCCGATACGGCACAGTCTTAAGTGCTATTCCATTGCACAGCATAATCAATGTCGATTCATACTTAGGCAATGCTAAAGGCGCTTGTGGTTTCGTTGACTTGTGATCAGGAACAAGTCAAATTATTCTACTTCTTTCATAAAAGAATTAAGGTTATTCTAAAAAGGAAGTAATTGTTTTTCACTTGAGATATCCATTAGAGTGTTCTCATTCTCTGCCATCAGTTCACTACAAATCCAATTGTTTGACTAAAATCAAGTCACATATCAGACTAAAACATTGCTTGGTCTAGTGACTTCAAGGTTCTCCGGGCTGTAACATTTTTGAATGTTTTCTGTCGCAAGTTGCCATTGACGTCAAAAACAACCTTGCTTGAACTGGCGTTTCTTGCCATGATACATGAGCGTCAAAATTTGAACGCATAAATGTGTCAATATCCGTAGAACGGTTGACAATATCATTCACTGCATTCACGTTGATGCAAGGAATAAACATATCCCATATTTTTACAAAAGTGTAATGCACACCCTTTATTTTGATGAAGCTTTGGGGAGGTATGTCCAATATGGAAACTTCTCCATGTTGAATTCTACCACTTCTTCTCATCAGTAATCACGTTGACCCTCGCATACCATGGTTGCCCTTAACATAGCTCCGTAGGCTCCTGTCAACATCTTGACCCAGCGTCTTTTATAAGGTGTGGTTAATGGTTACTATGCAACATTTAAAGTGAGACGGTTCCATTTCGCGGCAGCCACAGCCCCAGCAATGCTAGTAGATTTTTAGTCAAACGAGTGGCTAAGTTGTTTATTACATCAGCTTGTCGAAGCGATATGCAACGAGGCTCAGTTGTAACGGTAAAACAACAGCCCGGTTCAACTATGCACTTTTCAGATCTAACATACTGCTGTTGGTCTTTTATAAAAAGACCAGACTTGATGATCCGTCGTAGAGCATCACAACCTCGTTCAAGAGACACTTATAATGACCATTGAAAACGCTTCGCTCTTCTCTACCAAACATGCCTATAGCTTTTCTCTTCCTGGCATCACCTTGGAGTCTCGCAAAGTCCTGGAAGAGCTGCTCCTGGACAACCATAAAAAATAGTATGTATCATGATGAAACCCTGTATGAGATGTTGCGCTTTTACTTACCCGCCTATAGTCATATCTTCTTCAACGTGAAGCAATTTCACAATCACAATCCACATATATTGCTTGCTGCCGCTGCATTAGGCGCATCACCAGAGGCATTGAGGAAAATATACGACATCCACATCACGTATCAGAAGCCATTGATTGCTCCCAAGTATGAGATCACTGACCAGAACTTCACGGATTACCTCTTTGAAGATGAAGCCTATAGCTCGTACCTTGCTTTCTTCGATAAGAAACTAGAGACCATGTCCATTGAGGAAGTATTTACCAGCTATGCCATCAAGGAGGCCGTTTTGGACAACTTGTTTGCTGGACTTTTCCACCCTTTGATCCATTTTTGCTATGGCCTTGAATTCTCACAAAAGCTTGTCGCTGCTGAAGGTCTGGCTATGGCTTGCGTTCATGGACAGGACAAAGGGTTCCGCGTACAAGAACTGAATGACATGGAGTACATGCACTTGCAAGGCAAATCCATCAATGACATCTTGGAGGATATTCGCAACGACCCTGTTCTCAAACGTTCCCGAAAGTACGATCCAACTACTGACGGCTTTGGCAATATCTCCAGTCCCGAGGAAAGCAAGAGTTTGCTGAAGCATATTGCACAGTGGCAGGTTGCAGGTAAGGGAGATATATGTGTCATTTCCACCATCTCAAGCATTTTCTAATTTGATTCTAGCCGACGCAGAAGATATTGATGCTAAAATAAAAGAGCTCTATATAGCTTCTGTGGACATCTATGCCGCTTCTCAACGACCTGGAAAGAAGCCTTTACTTGATTTCTACCTCATTCACTTGCTGACCTCCGTCTACTTTGTTCAAATTCTACTACCTTCACTCCATGTCAAAGATCAAGCCAAGCTACTTCGTGCGTATTTTGCAAAGTTTGCTCAGTGGTACGCAGCCCGTGGCTCTCCAAAGTTTGACCGCGCAGTGATTTACAACTACCAGTCGACATCTCCTGCAAAGGAGAATCCATGGTTTGAGGTGTGGGACATGGGTATCAAGAACATGGACTTTCACGTCGTCAAGGTTGTTCGTGCGCTTTCTATGGCCGATGAAATGTTCTCCCCTGAAGGAGATCATTATTATCTCAAAGCCGCTCAAATGACGGTGGAATGCACTGTTCATGGCGACCCACTTATCCATAACGCCTGGACCCGTAAACCCCCTGGTTATGACGAAGCATGGGAATAAGTGGGCTCGTTTTGAAGAAATATATTTCTAGGGTCTTAGCTATGTGTGCTTGTAGCGTCCTTTTTTTTTTTCACTATGTATTCAGACTATTAGCATACCTCTTTTCTATGTAGAACATTTATATTTTTTGACTAAACCCATTCGAATCAATCTCCCTTACGTTCAAATCAAAGGCAATTCATTTCCAGTGAATAGGAAAAATACGGGAATATGAATCACGAATATTTTTCCTTCGGTTGACCACGCTCATGTAGTGTCCTTGTTACCCAAAGTCATGTAGACTCCAAAAATGGACTAGAAGAGTTACTCCTAACAGTAGGTGTTTTATTCTCTCTTTCAATGTTGTTACGCAGGCTTTCTAATAGCTTAATTTTCTTCACTCTTGCATTTTTTGCTTTTCTAACAAACTTAGCAAACTTGGAAGTAAACTCGCTTAGTACAATACAGTAAAGAAGCATGGACAATACAGTAGCCAGTGGGTTATTGTTTGGTAGTAGTATTAGCTGCATGTCACGAGGTAAACACTGAACACCATGTATCGTAAAACTTGCTTTGAAAAGAGCTATAGAAGGCTCAATGATATCGGTGCCGTGCCGTACCGTACCGAGGTCTGACCTTCCATTGACCGCTCAATGGACGGCTCCTCTTACCACCAAGGTATGGTTAACTCCCTGCCGAGTTTCACGTTTGCCGCTGCTCTGATCCGTTCTTCTTCCGTAGACCAAGCCCATGGACTCCCCTATGGCAACAGAGTAATACACTTGAGTCAGGCATCTTGCGATATGCAGGTAAATTCTGTGTTGAGGTTTATGTACACATCAAACATTAAAGCCACCAAGTCACTCCCCCGCGAACGGTGTCTCAAAATGGGCAGCTGCGGGTCAGGGCAGTGCTGGGCGGGGCCGGTGTTGGAAAGAGTATGAGAAAAAAAATTTTTTGCAGGCGGGGCAAGGAAAATGCTGTACGGAATTAAATTGAATAAATCCCTGAAACTTTCCATATTATCAATATGTAAGTGTTCTCTTTAACTCTTCGTTCGAATTTCTAAGCGGTGGGAGTGATTAGAAAAGGTTAGTTGAGTCCGCGGGATGACAGACTTTGGATGGGACTTTTTTTTCGAGGTATGTCACAGACAGAATGCAGACACAACGTCCCATACCGTTTCGTAGTCATCATCAACATCCTCTTGTTGACGGTTACAACGCGAAATATCATATGACTATTCTCCGACGTTATTTGGTTAGGTAATCTCAGCAAGCCACGATAAGGTGTCTCCGAGGAGGCTTTGCTAACTGTGGGGGCAGTATCAAAAAAGTGTGGAGGGGGTGTACAGGTGAGATAGAGCGCTATATTAGAGAAATATGAGAGCGGGTAGGTAGCTGTACACAAGTCATGGGAATGTAAAGTGAAGTAATGGGATACTCTGTATCTGAAATATATAAATTACTGCTACGTACCGCTTTTACTGTCGACACATCAAAGAGCTCTGTGTCCCCGAAAGGCCGCGGAGATCATGGTTTTCGCAAACACTGGATTAGGTGAGAGTGGGGTGTGGAGTTGCCCGAAAAAGTCTGCATCAAAAGCATTCAGCTAGGTTCTATGCAGTCAAAGTATTTTGAAAAGCTGCTATAGAGCTATACCTTATCAACATTTGGCTTTCTTCTAGTGTGAACGTAGAGTGGTGGATCTGTGCGTAGCTTATCTGAGATTGGGATATTTAGTGTGGTGTGGGGTTGACAACCCAATATCTTACGTCGAAAAAATTTCTTTCACCGGAAAGCTTGCTTACGTTACTTCCGTTTTATCTAATCCCCACATTCAACCTGAGTGGGACGAATCGGGTTAACATTATTTTTAAGGTGGCTGAACTCTCTGGGAGCTGATCGAATGTATATAAATGGGAGGAGCTTTGATCAGTGAACAGCTCCAGGCACTGTTTCTTTAATACATCAATCAACATGGGCAAAGTAGAACTTTACGTCGCCTCAATCCTCGCAGGTCTCTGCCAAGTGTATATTGGTTACGACAGTAACACCTTTTCATCTGTTCTTGTCATCGACAAATGGAAGGACTTCATGGGTAACCCCAGCGACGTTGAAGAAGGCTCATTACAAACATGCTATACCGTTCCTACTATTATTCTTGCTATCTTTGTTGCACCTTATATCCAAGATCGTTGGGGCCGACGTCTCGTAAGTTGAAGAAACAAGAGCGATAAAAAAAACTTGTTTCTTTGCCTTCAGGTCAACTAATCGATATACAGTCTATGAGTTTAGGTTCTGCTATTATCGTTGTCGCTGCTTTGGTTATGGCTCTCACACCCAATAAGATTGGTTTCTGGGCTGGAAGAGTTGTTCTGTAAGTTTCACTTACCCATGAAACAACGCTCCAAAAGTACCATATACTCATTTTTTCTTTACAGTGGTGTTGGTCAGGCTTTCGTTTACGCTGCTCCCACATATATGTCTGAATGTGCTACCCGCACCATTCGTGGTCGAATCGTCGGTATCTGGCAAATTACCTGGGCTTTTGGTGCTCTTATCTCCACTGTTATTGCTATCGGAGCTACCAGCAACCCTTCATTGGGCGAATGGCAATGGCGTTTGATCGAAATCACTCAAGTTGTTATCCCATCCATCGTTGCTGTTGGTATCTGGTTCGTTCCTGAATCACCTCGATGGCTCGTTGAACATGATCACATTGAGAAGGCTCGTGATGCCCTCAACCGCCTCCGTACCGCTGAAGATGATGTTGAAAAGGAATTGGCTGATATCATTGAAGCTGTCAGATGGGAAAAGGAAAACACCACCAAACTTTCCATTCGCGAAGTCTTTGTCGACAAATCTCTTCGTCACCGTCTCCTTATTGCCTGCTTCCTCAATCTTTTCAACCAAGTTTGCGGTAACAACGCCATGAACAACTTCGGTTCCCAAGTCTACTTGGCTGCTTTCGCCTCTTCTTCCATTGCTCTTACTATGCAAGCTGTCCAAGACGTCGTCCAGATGGTCGGTGCTATGATTGCTATCTTGTGGATTGACAGAATTGGTCGTAGAAGAGCCTTGTTCTGGGGTGCTCTTTTCATGTGCGTCATGCTTATCATTGCTGGTGCCATCCCAGTCGGACTCGGTGGAGACAACATCACTAAGAACACTGGTGCCGCTGCCGTCATGGTTTTGGCTATCTGCCTCTTCTATCTCGCTTTCGGCCCATCATGGGGTGCTTCTGTCTGGATCGTTACTACTGAAATCTTCCCTATGAACGTTCGTGCCCAGTTGGTCGGTATCTCTTCCCAATTCCAAAACATCGGTTCCCTTGCCCTCAGCCAGGCCTTCCCTACTATGTTCACCAAACTCTCCTACAAATCCATGTTTGTCTTTGCTGGTTTCAACATCTTCATGGCTATTGTCGTTTGGTTCTATCTTCCCGAAACCAAGGGCGTTTCCCTTGAAGAAATTGATGAAATCTTCGGAGGTGTCAACCGTGTCCAAGCCCAGAGAGAAAAGGAGGGTATTGCTGATGACAAGGATGCTGTCGTTGTCGATGAGAAGAAGGATTCTATGGTTTAATTTTAGTTCCACTCATCCCAGGCTCTGACTGCTGTGCTGTTGGTAGCCTAGATACATTATCAATTCCCAAATATTAATATTTTTTGAAAAGAAAAAAATTCACTTTTACAAACCAACCTACTCTCTTGGTTTGGTATACTTATTAAAACGTAATACAAATCATCTTGTAAATGACTTTTTGACAATGTATACAACGTGCAGACCAAACTCATCGCGTGCAGTCGCTCACCTCTATCAACTGATGATCTATCCACCTCCGTCATCGCAATATACCCTTAATCAGTTTAGACCCTTAGTATGGCGAATAAAAATGTGAACATGAACAACCAAAATGTGAAAGAAGTAACCAGATATGGCATCGCCAGCATAAAGCTTAACCCGTATAAAAAATGTGTTAGATAGTAACTGATTTACCAATAAACTTTCCCTCTGCACACGTAATCAAGTCTCCCTCCCTGGGAACACGGTTTACACTCTTCAACTAGCCAGGCTCTCGTAACTCAGATTCATTCTCCCATCGCGACATCCTTTACATACGTTGGCAGCTAAGGGGAGTTGGGGTCCCATCCCACCATTTCACCCACATGGGCAAGTACTTGTGTTTACGTGCATTTACAAGTAACATCGTGCCCTGTTTCAACCTAGACTTCGGCGCACACAAACTGGAAGGAACCAAGGACCGCTGTACCTCCGCTTGTGTCTTGTTGCAGATGACTGCAGGAAAACTAGACACGCGAGTCCGTTTGTAGCTTTGAAGGAAAAAAAAAAAATTGTACACACTTACGGTACCTCGGATGGTTCACCTATGCTTTCTCTTACCGGTATCTTTTAACAAAAGTACCGTGCAGGCGCGCGGGAGTCAAGGTTGAAACGCTCTGGATAAGGCTGCGGGAAAAAGGGGACTACGGATGAAAACCTTATAGGTCAGATTGGCCCCGGTCACTCGCTTGGGTTACCTTACACTAATCAAAACGCCTCGATCAATAAGCTAAGCACAAAGATATCGACCCACTGTGCTCAAAAAAATAACGGTCCAACGTAAATGGAAAAGCTTTCAGCAAACATCCTTCCATGCGGGTGGTTTGTTTGGTCAATATGGACAAGATCGAATCTGATCTCACCCTCAAGGTTGATCGACGAGTGTCAACTGTATGTACTGGGAAGTGACACTAACCAAGATGAACAAATTAAGCTTTGTCATGCAATCACGGAATGCACTTATGGACAACCCGACTCATGCTGAAGAAGGTTCATGCAAGCATACCATACATCTCATTCTCTATTCTCGACATTATTGATAGAACGCTCTCTTCAAAATCGTTAGAATAGGCGCGTTGACACGGACATTTTTATTCTCATGCAGTTGCCCACTATGGTGGGCCAACCCTCCTACTCATGCTTGCCATATGTTGGTCCAACATACTCGAGGCTGTTATCGTTGGATTTGTTCTTTCCCAAAATGAACAAAAGGCTTTTTCCATTCAACTCTAATGTTACCTTCGGAGATCCCACCGTTGTTTGGATTCAAAGTAAAGGAAGATATGGATGGCTCCAAGGATATGGTTGCTCTTGACGAGAAGTACGGCTCTGTAGCGCTTAGTAGCTAATTATATTGGTATATATGTCTCAGAGGGACAGTGCCGTTTAGAAAACGGCTCCTAATGAAGACAATTTCGGGGTCAACCCTACCAATATATGAAAAAGCTTTATCCAAACATCTATCGTTCGAGGCAGCAGAGAATAACGCGCTTAACTTGCCATCAATTCCTCCCGGTAGATTCCATGGTTTTCGTCAAAGGCGTCTTCGTGACAGCTTTATCAAGAAAAGTGCATGCATGCAATTTTAAAACTCCATTTCCACCACATTTATATTTTCTTCAAGGACGTCTGCCGTTGTTCCATTGGTCTTCCCGAAATGTATCCAAAAAAATATAATGTCTCAAATTTCCAATAGCAATGACCCTAATTTTCATACTCAACATCAAGTGAAATACGCTGCAGCTACCATGATAACATCTCTCGAAACATCAATGGTAGTTAGTGTGGCCGTTTTGTAGTTGCAAGGCAACAGGTACGTCTTTCAAGTCGAGTTTTTCTTTTGATCGACAGAAATCCCCGCATGATAACAAATAAAGTTATCCTATAGAAAAAAGAATATCGAAGAACACATGTCTCACTCTACATCCTCTCGCAAACCATTGAACCTTCCTGCACATCACAAGATAGTTGGCAGCACTGTACATATTATCTTTCCTCGTTGTTTTTTTCCTTGCCAAGCTTTATTTCATCTCAAAAGGTGCTAGGCATGAAACATACTGTTTGACCGCATCCGGACCTTGGCGTTAAAACCAGGCCTACTGAAGTAAATATTGCCCAAATCTACGGGAACAAGCATAAAGGTTGATATGCATTTGCAACAGGAGCGTAGACTGTTGCAGTCAAAAGCTTTAGCTCGGTCTCGGCCCACCTGTAAATATTAATCACACAAATAAAAAAGTGATTGTAAGCCGTCTTGCTTCAGTGACAATTCACTAGAATATCCCTTTTATGTGATGGCTCTAATCGGGCGGTTTGGTTTTCAAAAGCACTTTCTACTCCTTTTTCATATAAAGACAATGTGAAGAGCTATACAATTAATGATGGTATGAAAAAAGGTGATACGAACGATGACAAGTGCAAATAAAATCTACATCATTTTGCGATTGTCAAGACCACCGCCGCCATAAGGATTCCGTAAAGATGACGAAAGACCAGCATTGGGTGTGATATTGTACTCCTGAACATTGATATGGGAAGATGGAAGAGAGTCATCCTTCCTTCTAGTAACATAGCCAAGGATCGTTTTGAACAGACCTTGTTTTCGCTGCGATGGTATAGCGTCTGCAGCCGCGGGATCTGTGAGAATAATTAGCGTTTGCCAAAATGGGTTGATCGTGATAATAGTGACTGAACTCACCACTGAGTGGCAACGCGTTATCATTTGCACTGAGACTGATAAAGTAAGCAAATGGAATGAGCCAGACACATACGCCAAAGAAGGCGGCAATGTCCATGAAAGGCGTGTAATGGCGAGTAAAGTATTGGAACCATACAAAATGATCAATCAAAACGAGTACTAAACGCCGAGAATGTAAGCAAGAAAAGATAAGCAGAATCCAGAATAATGACAGATACGTACCACAACTAGCAAGGAATGGCGGGCTGGTGAGACTGATGAATGGAAATGTCTGTAGGTTCATACTGTACACTCCATGACATGCAAGCGAGAACAGTATTTGAAAGAATGGCTTCCGGTCAAAAATCCATAGGCACACGTGTATAAACACCACCGTCTGCAAACACCCCCAAAGGTTAATATACAGGCACCTGTCCTTCCCTATCCAAAACCCTGAACGTACCCCCGTGGCGTATTTTATGATCTTTTTCGTGAAGACTGTGTATTCTTCGACCTAGGTACCGTTTGACATTAACAACAATGGAGTGATGATCAAGGTGAGGACGCTACTTACAAGCTCGGCTAGGTAGTACAAGCCGCAAGCTACCGTGATTGAAACACATGATTAGAAAACAATTAGGGCAATGCCAGGCAATCAACAGGTTGTTGGTTGACTCACCCAAACTCAGAACGACGAAGCAAAATGCTAGAATGGTTGCCCCATATGCGACGAGGTGCAGAAAAGACATGTTGGGAAAATGGGAAATGCGAAGCACTTGACAAGCTGGAATGCACTTGTGAAGAGTTGTAAGTCTCTCGGCACCGAGTTTTCCAGTGAACGTGAAAGATTGGAGATAGCCGTTGCACTAACTGAGATTTTGGGAACGAAATTTAAATTTTTCGTGCTAAAGTCAGACTTTCTTAAGGTATCTTGAACACATTCATCACACGGGATATTTGCGCTCAACCAATATTCAGCTAGCTAGCTCTTGGCTGCTCTCATATTACTCTGCTTTCGTTATAGAACGCAAAAGATTTTCACCGTAGGCAAACTCCAAGTCCATAGTCACTTTTATGGAAAATCCTAGATAACTTCTTCGACCCTACATTAACTTTATTGAGTTACGTTCAGACTACGTTGGCATTTTGATTGAGATCATGAGTCGATGAAGTTGACGGCTGATTTGATTTTTTGACGAATTTTGCATGAAACTCTTCAAATTGAAAAACCTCCAGATACTTGTGGATGATGTCTTCGAACTCGGGTGGATAGAATCCTGCGTACTGCCAGTTTCGAATACCAATAAGCTTGTTGTCTTTTAAAACAAAGCTTTTATAATAGAGTGCGTTGTGGCAAAAAACGTAATCTTTGGAGAAAGTGGTGTTTCGCAACTCGTTGAGAATGGTCTTTCCCAGCTGCGTCTCTATTAGATCTGGCGGCACTCCAGCATTAGGGTGATTAAATGTACCATTCACTCCCTTCTCGAAATCATCAATGAGATAAGCCAGATAGTCAGAGAAACAACGGATGATGGGTGTGACTATTCCGTGGAACATGCCGACTTCATCGCGGTGCATGCCCAGGAACTTCACCCAGTAAGGAAGGCTAGACGCGGACCTGAGGTGTTCCTTAAATTTCATAGCGTCTTGCATAATTTCGTATTTATGAGGATGACTGTACCATTCCTCCAACGTTTCTATGGTGTCACCTACGATATCCTCGCCAATTAGAATGGAAGTCTTGTTTATAGTTTTTGCGTATTTGATGGGACTAATCTTCATTTTCATGGCTGCTAGATTGAATTGTCTTTGAAAGAAAAGCTAATCTTGGAAGCTTGAGTAACCATGCCGCGACCTGAGTAGATTCTGAGTTGTGCATCTTATTTTAAGCATGTCAGTAGTTACACCGGTTCACAACGAGCGATTTACTCGTATTGCCAAAGTATATCCCACTGCACACGCTCAACTCATCTTAAGGCTTTGACGCATGAAAGGCTCTAAGCAGGCCTGTAGGGTGCATTGCGTGACTTGGGCCCGTCGTGGCAACCAAACAGCTCAAGTCATATATGGATAACCATGTTCCTCTCTGTTACTTTTCTGTTGTTCTTGTATTCTATTTACAAATCTTGGATGATTCTGGAAATGTAAAAGTTGGTATACTGGCAATCACCTATCAAATGACATATGAAAGCCTGGGGTGATCATATTTATGACCATATGACATCCCGTTTCTTACCATTCGCTAAAATATGAATCCTGAATGTGAAAAAACGCCTGCCGCGAATGACAGTATTCAATAATAAGCGACCACAATCGATTGGCAAGACACATTTAATAATGCGTTTATATATTTTGATAGATATGGTAGCAAGGGGAAGGGGTCGACCAAAGTGTTGTCAAGCACCAATAATACAAACACTGGCTTTCACTTGAAAGATGGGGGCCACAGAACAGCATCTTAAGCTACAGATTACTTACAATAACTGTAAGTCTAGTTGCGCGCTGAACCGACTTCCTTAAATATTTATTTTTTCTTACAGAAAAACACTCTTCCCCAAAGTAAAGTAGTTCCTGCAACGTGATACCACACACACAGACATCGTATTGGCCATGTGGTATATAATTATGTCATAAAAATGATCATAACACTTGAATCCCGCTTGTCACCTTTTTTAGCGCTTTTCACCTTCGCTATGCTAAAGACATATGCCGCCATTGTACTCATTGGCCTTGTTATAGCCACCCATGCCATGCATGAGAAGCAAATTCCACTCTCCAAGGCATCTGGCGATCAGCTACAGTCCATGACATTACAACACCAGTACATTCACAATCCTGAAAAGGAATATTCTTTAGAGCGAACCGAAATGACGACCGCCACCACTTTACCTATCCAGTTGAACAGCTACGCAGACATATATCTATTACCACCTAGTGACTATGTGAAGCAACTTAAAGACGCACGCACGCCACGATCCATGTTTGAAGTATTCGATCAACGCCAATACAATTGGCAACCACACCTTGGACATCTGCCCAATGTTCGTAGCCGAGAAACTATCCTTGCCTTGGCCCAGATGGCGAACAATGCATACTCTCCGGATGAAAAAGGAACTGATTGGAGGGACATGGATGAAAATTGGAAAGTGGTACGTTTTGAACAATGGATATAGAACACCGCCACTTGCATCATCATCATGCTGAACTTTTTATCTATCATAGAATGGATCGTATGGATATAGTGACAATGGTGTCCGAGTACAAGTTTTTGGTAACGATGAGAAAAACTTGTTTGTCATTGCTGTCAAGGGCACAAGCGCCGGCGTCTGGCCTGGTAAGCTTTTTTCTGCGAGCTTGCTTCAAAATTTTGTGGTGGCTCAATCGAAGGTGGCTAATGGTTTTTTTCTTGTTTCAGGACCAACCAATGGCAACGATAAATTGAATGATAATTTATTATTTTCCTGTTGTTGTGCACATCCCTTCCCAGCTTGGCAACGAGTATGCGATTGCTTTACTGGTCAACGTAATGAGTGCAATAAGGACTGCTTGAGGGACAGTGTTTTAGACAAAAATCTCTACTATCGTACTGCAATGGTAAGTGTGCCATGCCTGCCATTGAAATTGAAAGCGATTTTTAACCACCTTTTCTTTTTCTCTTAATTCGTGCAGGATGTCTATTATGATGTGATCGAATCCTATCCGGACTCCACCATTTGGTTTACCGGACACTCCTTAGGCGGTGGTATAGCATCCCTGCTGTCCCTCACCTTTGGCCACCCTGCCGTTACATTTCAAACCCCTGGTGATCGCGTTGCCGCTGAGAGACTGCATTTACCGCCCAAAGGACGACCTGAATGGACATATCCAATTTGGCAATTTGGTAATACCGCAGACCCGATCTTTGAAGGTGTGTGCTCTGGACCCAGTAGCGTTTGCTGGCTAGGAGGGTTCGCCATCGAAACCCGATGTCATATTGGCCGAACCTGCGTCTGGGACACAGTGGGATATAATGGCTGGCGAGTGGATATCCAAGCCCATCGCATTAGTGTTGTCATCGATCGCATTCTCAACCAGACAGAGTCGGAATATCCAATGCCAGAGTGCCGCCCTGAAACGGACTGTGAGGATTGCTCACTATGGAAATATGTAGATGGTATAGTGAATCATACGCAAGGTTATCACCTACAGTGAAGCCAACAAATTATTATGTAATATGATGTATTGATAGTGTATGGATGGACGGTAGCAGAACTGTGTTATTTTATATTTGGAGAGAGGGATATTTTTGTCTTTGTTCGATACATAAAGCGAGCATCCTAATTCGGGCCATTTGTTTTAATTTTTCAGCGTATCTCATTTTCCCTCTCCACCCCCCACCGTATTATAGCTGTACAAATGACCGAACACGAGGAGGTCATTACCATGGACGTAGGTTAGTGAAGCCAGCTCTACCGTGATTGTAGAAGACAGTTATACATGAATTGACACGAAAACTTTGATCGGCGTATAGATCTGGATCTAGATCCAGTTCCATTAGAAGAGCCCGCCAATGCAGAGCAACCTCCTGCAGTCACGAAAACAGCGGAATCCACCACCCCCGATGACGAGGACCAAACTGCAAGTAAAGCAGGACCGCAAGTTCGAGCTGAAGCCGTGCACGTACATGGAGTAGATGATATGGCTACTAAAGACATTGAAGAATATTTTGGGGATCGAAAGCCCATCAAAATAGAATGGATCAATGACACCAGTTGTAAGTGCTATATCGGTTAAGGTTGAACCCGTCCCATTTTATTTTCTTAAAATAATAATTCATGATGGATACTAGGTAATGCTGTGTTTGACTCTGCTGAACAAGCTAAGGAGGCTATCCAAGACCTCCTCTTAGAGCCAACGAGCGATATCAATCACACTCTTTTGCGTAAAGCGAAAGTCTACACAATGGAATCGGGCCGTACTGTCAACAATCTCCATCTTCGGTTAGCCAGCGAATGGGATGTCAAAGAGCGCGGAGCACGTGAGCGCAGTCGCTACTACCTTTTACATGGGGTTAATAAAGATATCAATAGTCGACTAGGAAAACGAAGAATAGAAAAGAAAAAACCCAATGATATTCTTAGTAGACTTGGAGGATATCAAGAACCTGGAAGACGAAGACGGCATTGATGGAGGATAAATAAACAACGCTATTGAAACAGAACGCTTACGTCACATTTTTGTCCTGTCGAGGCTTGACCTACCCAAAATTTTCCAACAAATATTTTTTTTTGTAATATTATCGTCGCTCACTTCGCTTTGCTGATCTTCTTTTTTTTACAACCGTAAAAAAGAAAGAAGAAACGAAAAAGAACGGAAAAGGGAAAGAATAAGTTTTCAGTTATTCAAATCTCGTTCCAGCCTTCTTTTTTTTAATCCGACTATCCGTTTGGTTCAAACGCACACAGTTGGAGACTTTTGTTCAGCTCAATACATGTCCGTTTGAGTTCACAAGTGATGAGTAAACCTTCATCGGATAATACCACCAACCATAATACCTCCACCTCCTCACAACAGAAAGCGGTTTTCAATTACGCTCAAGCTGCAAGGAAATCCAATCCTCCAGCGAACACGAATGGCCAACCTGCTCCTGTCAATGGTGGAGTAAAACAACAACAACAGCAGACCCAACCGCAGCAGCAACCTTCATTTGCAGCTGCTTTGCAGAAGTCTTCTAATCCGTATGTGATGGACAGTCATGGCATCTTGTGCTTGTGATCTCTTGTTAATCTAGTCCATCTTGTTTTTTTTTTTATCTTTTCTAGATCTTCGCCGCAGTTAGCTGCCGCAACCACTGCACCTGCTACGGCCTCGCCTACTGGTCGCAATAGATCGTCGGTTCAATTGCCAAGAGCTCCTTCTTCATCCGGTGGCTGTAAGTATCCCTCTACAGATCACTTTCAACAAAACATCCCCAACCAAAAAAATATTCATGCCCTTTTTTTTTTTTTGTTGTTGCTCAGCTCCAATTCAATTTGGTTCCATCAATCATACACCGGCTCCATCTTCTCCAAGCCGATCATCGGTTTCTGACGCACCAGTGACACCTCAAGCAGAGCCAGTAAGTTTAGATCGGTTATGTTCTTTCGATCTTGGGATGTGTTGTTTCTGACCTTGGGTCCCCCTTTCTCCCCATTAGGCTACTGCTACTCCTCCTGTTGCCACCACTGTCCCTGCTTCTATCACATCCCAACGTCGTGACTCGGTACAATCAGACCATTCACAGTCGTCAGCCAAAGATTTGCAAGTGCCATCTCCTCATCAACAACCACAACAGCCTTATCAACAGCGTCATTCGCACTATCAAGGCCGCCATCACTACAATCCATCTAACAAACACGCTGGCGTGAATCATTCACCAAACATGCAACATTCCCAGCCATTTGTACCTCATCATCAAAAGAAATCAATGTCTCCTCACATACAATCTGCTCCATCTCCTTCCATGTCTGCAGCTGCTCAAAATATTCCTATGGGTCAGCAATGGTCGAACCAGATACCAAATCAATTCGTAAGTTCCACTTTATTTGATTGTTTAGGTACATTGTTTGCTAAACCCTGTTTCGTCATCCTAGTATATGCAACAAGGCTTTGATTCTCACCATTATTACGCTCCATATCCCACCATGCCTATATCGCCCTATGCGAACATGGGTGTTCAAGGTCAACAAGGGGGACGTTCTCCATCTCAGCCATTCATCCATAGCACTCCTCCTAGAAGCAAGGCTATTCCTATCATCAATCCTGAAACCATGGCTCAAGTCAAGACCGATACACCTTCTACTGCTAGCTCCCCATCCCGCAAGGAAGCTAGCCCTGTCATTCCCAAGGCAGAGGAAAAGAAGGAGAAGATTGAAGTCAAGCCTGCCGGTTCTCCATCCCGAGCCATTAAGATTGTTGATCCTGCTATTAAGGAACGCGAGGAGCGTGAAAAGCGTGAAAAGGAGGAATCTGAATTAAAGGCCAAGGAGGATGCCGAACGCAAGGCTCAGGAAGAGAAGGAGCGCGAGGCACAGGAAGCCAAGGATCGAGCTGAGCGAGAAGAACGCGAAAAGCGTGAAGAAGCTGAACGAGTGGAACGTGAACGTGTCGCTGCTGAGCAAAAGGAACAGGAACGATTGGCTGCTGAGCAAAAAGCTAAGGAAGAAGCAGAGGAACGACGTCTGGAAGAAGAGCGCTTGGCTCGTGAACGTGAAGAAAAGGAACGTCTCGAGAAGGAGGAAGCTGCCAAGAAGGCTGCTGCTGAAGAAGAAGCAAAACTTCAAAAGGAACATGAGGAAGCTCAAAAGGCTGCTGCTCTTGCCAAGGCTGCTGAAGAAGAGGCTACTGCTGCTGCTGATGCTGCCAAGGCTGCTGAATCTGAAGCTGCTGCCAAGGCTGCTGTAGAAGAGCCTGCGTCTGAAACCACCACCACCGAAGATAAGGAAGAGGCTGACAAGAAGCAAGAGGAGCGCATCGCTGCCATTGCTGCTGCCAAATCTTCCCGTGGCCCTGGTCGTCTTGATCTCAGTGCTATTCCTCCCCATGTTGCTCAAGCAATGCCTACCCCTGTCAGTGCTGTTGAACCCCCCAAGTCCAAGGTTCCTTCCCTCATCTCACGTACCGTGGATCCTACCACCGTTACCTATCCTGAGGAAGTTCAACCTCCTGTTCAATCCAAGCCTGGTGTGCAACAATACGATGTTGCTTTCTTGATGCAATTTGCTTTGCTTTGTACCGATACCGCCGAAGATCTCTCTGCCTTTGAAAATGTTGGCATTGATGAATCCAATGATCGTGGCTCAAGACCGGGTATGCAACGCCGTCAAACCTCAGAACGAGGACGTGGTCCTCGCACCCCTGGTTCCCCAATGGGCAAGGATGGCAAGTTCGAAATGGGCAAGTTTGCTGGTGGCCGTTCTTTGGCTCCTCGTCAAGGCAGTGGAAGTCATGCTTTGCCTGCTCCTGGATCGCCTGGTGGTATGCAACGGGACGGTTCTCACGGTGGTCGCAGTCGTAGCGGTCGTGGTGGTAAGGGTCGTCATCCTCCTAGAGAACAACCGGGTGGCCCTACCATTCCTTTGGATCAAGTCGTTCCTCTGGAAAAATCCGAAAACCGATGGGTTCCCACTACACTTGATGACCAGGCCAACACTGCTGCCTCTGCTGCTTTGGAAGCTGAAATCATTCCTGAAGATATTGTCATTCGTAAGGTCAAGTCATTGTTGAACAAATTGACATTAGAGAAATTCGATTCGATCTCCAAACAAATTTTGGAATATGCCAACCAATCCGCCAAGGAAAGCGATGGCAAGACGCTTCGTGTGGTCATTCAACTTGTTTTTGAAAAGGCCACCGATGAATCTCAATTTGCTTCTATGTGGGCACAACTTTGCCGCATGATGCTCGATAACATTTCTTCGGAAATTCGGGACGAAAGCGTCAAGGACAACAAGGGTCAATATGTTACTGGAAGCAACTTGTTCCGAAAGTATCTTCTCAATCGTTGTCAAGAGGATTTCGAACGTGGTTGGAAGGGCAAGTTGCCTGAAATGCCTGATACCAATTCAGGTGTGCTTTCTGATGAATATTACGCTGCTGTCAAGGCTAAGCGTCAAGGTCTTGGTTTGATTCGATTGATTGGTGAACTTTTCAAGTTGCAAATGTTGACGGAGCGTATTATGCACGAGTGTATCAAGAAACTCCTCAGCAATGTCAGCGATCCTGAAGAAGAGGAAACTGAGTCACTCTGCAAATTGATGACGACGGTTGGTAAGGATTTGGATCATCCAAAGGCCAAGGGATGGATGGATATCTACTTTGAACGTATCAAGGAACTCCAAGCCAACGATAAGCTCAGTTCCCGTATTCGATTTATGATCCAGGTAAGCTTAGCGAAGTTTTCTTTTTGAATATTTTTAATTTATGGACAGCATACCTTTGATTGTATGCGCCTGTTTATATATGTATACATGCACATTCTATCCTTTTACTTTAAAAACCCCTCCCATCTCATCTTCTTTTGCTCGTCACTTACACTTTGCTTGCCTTTAGGATGTTATCGATCTACGAAAGAGCAAGTGGACATTGCGACAAGGCCAAGGCCCAAGTGGCCCAGCTACAATTGCTCAGATCCATGAGGAAGCTGCCAAGGCCAAGGAGCGCGAAGAGAAGGAGGCTATGAAGCGCACTCCATCATCCCGTGGAAACCCTATGTCTCGTGCCAGCTCTCATCGTGGCAAGGAAATGCAACGTGAAGGTAGCTCCTCCAGCGTTGGCCCTGATGGCTGGAGTACAGTTGGCAATGCCAGTCCCACTGGCCCTGCCCGCAAGGCTGGCGATTTGGCCAATTTTGGCAAGATTGAACGTAGCAAGTCACGCAACGGTGTTTTGGGTCCTGGAAGCAGTCCATTTGCCAGCTTGTCGGCGGTTAACCGACAAGGTTCCAAGAGTGGTGAAAAGAAGGTCGTTTCTGAGGAAAAGGCCAGTGCTTCCGCCAGCTCTGACTCTATTGGAACTGCCAACATGTTCAGGTAAGGGCTTTTGACCAGTGGTTTTTGTTGTCGTTCATGACTGATGTGTATTTTTAAAATACCCGTTCCTTAGTGCATTGGGTGGTGAAGGCCATGAAGACGAAAAGGCTCCTCTGGAACGCAAGCGACTTCAACTTTTGCCCCGTGGAGCAACTGCCAGTGGTGATATCGTATCTAGCCCTGTTGCTCAGACCCCTAGTGAGCCTGCTGCTGCTACTGCTAATGATGCTGCCGCTCCAAAGATGTCTGAAGATGACGCCAAGCGAAAGATCAAAAACATGTTTGAGGAATTCTATGGTATCAAGGATAAAAATGTAAGCAACCCCGGCTAAAGTGGTTTTGTCATTTGCTGCCCCTATTAACCGCCTTTACACAGGAACTCTATGAATGTATCAAAGATCTGGGAAGCAACGAATATCATCCTCAGTGGGTGCAATACGGTATGGGTGTTGTAGAGTCCAAGGCTGAGGATGTTGAACTGGTCAAGGAAGTTTTCAGCGGTGCCCAAGAGCGCGAATTGATTAGCAAGGATGACTTCCGAAAGGGTATCCAACAATTCATGGACGAGATCTATGAAGATTTGAGAATCGATGTGCCTCTTGCTCCCAAATACGTCCCACAGCTTATCACCGCCGCTGGATTCGATCCCAAGGAGTTTATGGACAACTAAAACTCTTTGGTTTGTAACATTTTCGACCTGTTATTTTGTTCACGCCTTTTTTTTTTTTTCTTCTTAAAAAACCCACCCAAAAATCCCCTCATCCGCCGTCATTTGCACCTTCCCACTTGTTTGAGATACATTTTACGCATAATAGAGTTTTTTTTTTTTTTTCGAGACAAGGGAAGATGTTTTTTGTCAACCAAGTCAAAAGAGTGTATGTTTGGTTTTTCTGTTCTTCTTGGTTGATGTTTTTCCTCCTTTATTCTCTCTACACCTTTATCCCGCACACTTCTTTTCAAAACATACAAAAAAATCTTTCCACTCCCTTTTGTCACCCACCCTCAGAAGAGAGATAAGGATAGGAAAATCAAAAATTTGAACTCATTCTAAAACCAAATTAAAGAGCAAAAGAAAGAAAAATCAAAACAAATACCCCAGTTCCTTTGCTGTGTTGCTTCACCCAAAATAGCCATGGCCCAATTAAAATATAAATATAATTATGAAACACAATGTGGTGTATTGAGCATAGGGTTGTCATTAATAGCACTTTGAGTACAATCTACATTTTACATGGAAGCAGAGAAAAAGATAATCAAGAGAAAAAAGTCTTTGTACACATGAGGATTACAGCCAAGTCAATTACAGCCGCAGTAGTCTACTGGGCCGATCTATAATTTTCATGGTTGGTATTTGCTAGGAGCATAAGCGGAATGGAGACGCCGGATATAAGCCGAGAACGTCGAACCAGGCGTTCCCATGAAATTCTTTGCGTTGCCAGCAACCATAGCGTCAATGATGGGTATGAGAAATCGGATAATGGTTTTTTGAGGGGGTTGAAACGTGTCCACTTCAGCGTCCAGTGGGGACAGCAAGTCGATGTAATCTCCTAGTACTTTTGCGCATGGGAAGCGTGAAAAGATTGGGGCTAACTCTGGACTTATTCTGGGATCTTTGGCGTCTGTGGCCACATAAATCTTGTATTCTTCCGTCTCACAACTGGAAGTGGTTGGGTTCCCAGCGTCCACAAGGGATTTTTCCAAAAACGCAATCTGTTCGTCAAGATGTTTTTGCAAACCACCGAGAAATTGATGGTCTCCCATACGGACGTGGATGGAAAAATAGCGTTGCTTGCCACCTAATTGTTTGGCTATGTTATCTGTTACTTGTCCCATGGCTAAGTTGCGGTATATTAGGGATTGTCGAATCTTAGTGCGCAGTGCCAGGTGCTCAGGTCGGCTGACGCTCACTCGTCCTGTACCAAATATTCCTTGCAGATGGAGAAGAGGTTTGTCAATGGCTTGCAAGTCTTCAATCGTCCACTGTTGCTCGTAGACATGGCCAGTGCCAGCGTTCAACTCTGGGCACTGCTCTTTGGGTTTATCACATAGTCGCCAGCTGTACATGGTGTTATCGTGATGGACATAGACTTCGTCGTCCGTGAGGGTCAACATGGCCTTGGTTTTAGCGAGCGAGATTTGTCGGATACTTCGTACAGGCACGCCTATGTCGTTGATAGAAGAATGAAGAAATTCCCATGGAACAGTTGCGTAGGTATCCTTAGTATGGCAAGGCCCGTCTGCCAAACCGAGTTTATCACTGCATCGATTCCACCAAGGTTGAGGTTTTGTAAGGGATTCCAGATAGTTGAACAGATTGTCTTTTGGCTGCCACCCTCTGATGTGTCCAAGAAATGCTGGAGGTAAAATCAAGGTACGGTTGAGATAACTTGCTAAAAGCAATGCGTTTTCGAGCTCGGTTCGTTGGTTGGATAAGCCAGAGTGCGGTAAATAAGAGAGAAACTGCTCGCCGTTATGGTCAATCTTTAAGCTTGGATTATATTTGTATACCGTTACTGAAACTGTAGAGTCCCATAAGAAAGCACTCATGGAGAGCAGGAAGATAGTGGCGGTTGCTAACATCATCATGTTGCGAACAGTGTTGGACGACCAAGACATGAACATTGGTTGGTGATCAGAGCGGTTTTTCAGAACAATAGAAGAAGAAGCAGACAGAAGGAAGGGGAGCTTGCTATGAAGCCAGGATCAAAGATTTTTTTTAAAAAGCGTTTGGATCCACTGAAACTCAATTTTAGCCATCTGTTTTGCCAGGACAAAAGTAGGAATTGGCTGTTTTGATCATGGTGTTGAAACGCAAAATCTTCCCTCCCCCGAAGCGAACCGCCTGCTCTTCACTTCCACCCTCCCCCCAAAATTAATCGGCCTATCACTAAGCACACGCCTTTGTACCCCAAAGGACTCGATCCTGGTACAATGAATAGGAAGGCATCACAGAGAATATTGGCATTCAATTCGGTTACACACCATAGCATGGGCAGCTATATCGTATCACTCTTTCATCCCAATGAGCTCCATGGCAAAACGCCATTTGTCTAAAAATAGTGATATTCTCTTGTTTACTCCTTTTACAGCTCATTGCTTATCCGCACTTTTATCAAGTCAGCTTAACCAGGTATCCAAAAAGAGAGCTGTAGTCAACCAAGATGATCTTTGTTCGCGACACTCAGAATCAAGATGCTCATTCCCTTTTGTGTAGACCTCCTAGCCTGAGCATCACTCGCCACTTTAGGATATATGGCTGCTAAGCTGTTCTTCCCGGTCCACTTTCAACGGCTCAGCCACAGCGAGGCGAAAGACCTGCATGCTATTTTTTGCCGAAGCCGGACTGCCTGTTCTCTGTGGTGTACGGTACTATTCCTGGCAACCTGTGCATAGCGACCTCAGCAAGGCTGGCTGGTGAACGATTGAGCAGAAAATGCACGTGCACCGGGAATAATCTGAATCCCACGAATTGTTTTAAAGTATTTGCCTTGAGGAAATGGCATCCTCTCCAGAGGCATGTTTGTTTATTTTCATTCACTCTCTTGCCTTGTTGTGTGGAATAATTTTAACTCCTCTTCATTTCTCTCGTACTCTCTTTTCTGAGCTGTATTTTTTGAAATTTTATTACAACTACGAAGACACCAGATAGGATCTTCCGTTTGACGAACCACGTTTTTCCAGCGCCACAAGGAGAGTGGAGTTCACATACAAAAAAAAAAAATTGGGTTGAACATCCCCACTCGAGTTGCCAATACCAAAGTGCTCCGGTCATGGAATTCTTTTTCGAATAGATCATACTTCAAGAGTTATTTATGGCCAGGTTTGAGTCGAAATTAGCACAAGGTTATTAATCCTGAAGCGGCCCATCTCTACCCTTCTAACATTGACTTCGTGGCCCCAGGTAACACATAACACCACAACCT
The DNA here is from genome assembly GCF_025399195.1 of Umbelopsis ramanniana AG. NCBI lineage: Eukaryota > Fungi > Mucoromycota > Umbelopsidomycetes > Umbelopsidales > Umbelopsidaceae > Umbelopsis > Umbelopsis ramanniana. The sequence goes on from NW_026252125.1 coordinate 145,664, forward strand.
CAACTTTAAAAATTCCGGAAGACCGCCTCGATACAAAAGCGAGCATCGAATGCTTCATTCTGTTCGCTACCTCTCTATCATAACGCCCGAATAGACACGTCGTAGTTAAACCCGCTCTGGCAGCAATACCAGATCGCTTTGATCGATTCATGGCAAGATCAACGCAACCATTCAAGACATGCCAAAAATATAAATTTCAAGAACAGTCCTTCGCGCTCGGAAATGTAATGATTTACGCCTCACAGCTGGACGGCCTAATGATACCAATTGCTTCTGTCCATATTAAATAGTCATTATGCGTACATACATCGAAATGCGAGGGCAAGCTATTCGTCAACCTCTTGGCTTTTAGTCGACGCCGTGACGCCACAATGATTCTTAGCATGCGCATTCTTTCAGCTCGCCTTAAAAACCCTATTTCGGAAGCGAAAGGAGAGCGTCCTGTACTACCTCTATGGCGGAATCTACCATAAAAGAGACGGCCACTCAAGTACAATGTCCTCCTTACTTAAATCCGTCACTATTCTGCCGTTAAACGTTCATCTCGCTAGCAGTGACTGGAGACATTCCTATCTCTCGGCCCCTGAGTCTTAAATTAATGGGGAAGGCATGTCTGTGCATCAGTTACCAGAACAGTTCGAATACTTATTCCTGTCCATTCTCCCAGTTCGTTCGATCGAATAGTATTAAGCACGGCCGACACTGAGTGCGTTTCCCCCCAAAAAAAACCCTCCAACCACATTCGACTCGGGCGTTGGACGGCGTTTCAAACCATTAAATTCAGGTACGAACTTCGCAAAAAAAATTTCTTCCAATAACCGACTGACAAATAGAAAGCATGGAAGTTATGATAGAGACGAGGCCAAAAAAACAACCATCATTTCTGTCATATTGCAACATGGAACTAAAGCTCTTTTTAATTAGGTTGGACAAGGGGGATTGGGTGGTTTATACAAATGAGGTTAATGGGTGAGGATAGAATACGCTAATAACATTCCATCCTCACGTCTATGCTATTGAATTAGTTTGGCTATATGCTAACTGAAGTTGCTCAATGTAAGTCGAATAGGTTGAACTAGGATTTCCCATAAAATCTTTAGCGTGTCCGGCCACCATGGCATCAATGACGGGTATAAGGAAATTAACAATCGATTGCTGAGGTGGTTGGAACAGTGTGACTCCAGCGTCGTCGCTTTCCAAGGATGGCAGTAAGTCTTTGTAGTCGCCTAGCACTTTTGCACATGGAAAGCGCTCAAAAACAGGAACGAGCTCAGGACTTTTGCGTGGGTCTTTGGCGTCGGTTGCCACATAAATTTGAAAGTCATCAGGCTCGCAGAAAGTGGAATTCCCGGGACCCCGCTGCTGGGCCGTTTCTAAAAATGCTATTTGCTCTTCAATATGCTTGTGCAAAGGTCCCAAGAATTGTCGATTTCCCATGCGAACATGAATAGATAGAAACTGCTGCTTGCCGCCTAAGCGCTCAGTAATCGTGTCTGTCACTTTTTCCAACGTGGGATTGCGATACACCAACGCCTCGCGAATCTTGTTGCGTAGTTCTAAATGCTGTTTTTGACTAACACCGACTCGGTCTGTACCAAATATTCCTTGCAACTGGATCAGCGGCTTTTCAATTCTTCTGAGATCTTCGATATTCCATTGCTCATCATAACTACGTCGACCGCCTGTTTCGAATATCGTAGGATCTAGCGTTGGACATTGCTCGTTGGGTATATCGCATAGAAACCAAGTATACAAGCTCGTGTCGTGTTGAATGTGAACTTCGTCGTCACTTAGTGTCAACATGGCCTTGATTTTGTCAAGTGAGATATGCCGGATACTTCGCATGGGTATGTCCAGCTCAAAAATGGAAGAATGAAGGTATTCCCAAGGTACTGAAGCGTACCCGCTCTTGGCATGACAAGGCCCGTCGGCCAGACCAAGTTTATCTTTGCATCGATTCCACCAAGGTTGAGGTTTGGTCATAGTATCCATGTACTCGAACAGGTGGTCGTTGGATTGCCAGCCACCTATGTGTCCAAGAAAAGCCGGAGGTAATATTAGGGTGCGGTTGAGATAGCCTGCTAACAGCAATGCGTTTTCAAGTTCGTTGCGTTGGTTTGATAGACCAGAATGTGGTAAATAGGCAATGAACTTTTCGCCTTGAAGGTCGATCTTTTTCGCTTGAGTGTGTTTGTAGACGTACGCTGATTCGCCAAACTCCCATTGAAAAGCAGCGATGGTACATAACACGATAGTAGCAATAGCTACCATCATTGCATAATACACCGTGTTAGATGAATAGGACATGTAGGAAACGAAAGAAAGATAGAAAGAAGGAAGGCCCACTAGTACATAATGAAATAAATCCAAAAAATAATTAAATGAACGATTTAACAACAACGTGGATCTTTCACTAGAATGCCAATACTGGGTTTAACAAGAACGCCTCCATATGCTCCAGATCAGGCCCATTTCTGCCACTTTGCAATATATAGCGGGCGGCAAATGGATTGTGCATCCAAAGCGCTGGGTTCTTGCTCGCTTGCCGGTGATAGAAGCAAGCGCTGCTTTCGTGATATCCATGGTTTGCTGCTAGCCAATAGCATGGGATCCTCAATCAAAGAAGTCCGTCATAGCCGTATTACCACACTAATCCATTCCAAGAACATAGTCGTTTTTTTTTCGAATGATGCTCACGCGGATGCAAGCTATGAGCTCATCCACCTTCCTCAAATATGGAATACTCCATGGTAACAATGTGTATGCTTTTTATTGCTTATTGACCGTCTGTTTATTATATTTGTTTATGAGGTTATTTACTTTGAAAGAACATTTGTTTGCACATCAAACCGCTTGATACCGCAGGGTGCTTAGCGCGTTAAGGATGTAATTTATATTTTTTTGAAACAGTAACCGACGTTGCTTTAGGCTGGTCACTGGTCAGTGCATCTGATTGGCTGGGGGCCATTTTTAAGACAGTGAGCGGGTCGACACCCTAAAAAAAAAAAAAAAGAGTTGAAAAGCAGCCGGTGTACAAGTTGCACACACATAACGTTATAATCCTTCCTTATGAATTCTTCATATGACGAGGAAGAGCCTCAAGAGGACCCTTATTGCGTTGGCTGCCATCGTCTAATTGAAGAAGGGTCCGTCGTTCAATTTGGAGAAGGCATTTGGCATTTTGAATGGTATGTCCGTGAACTTTGCTACAATTGACTACCAGTTTAATAACTTCTCTTCGCAGCTTCCGTTGTGCAAAATGTCATGCCCAAGTTGAATGCGACTCCAACCTCTTACTACTCTTTGACGGCAGTCCTGTATGCGAAAACTGTTCTTACAACTGTCATGTATGCCACCAGACCATTCGTGATGAAGCCATCATGACTGGTAAGTAGATCAACCCCCACTGTCTCTTTCTAGAACACCTTCCGAGCTCTAATGGTCCACTTTTCTTGTTTTGCAGGCGAAGAGGCTTATCATGCTGATTGTTTCCGCTGCGTACAATGCGGTAACAAGATTGAAGACCTGGTGTTCACTCAGACCAGCAAGGTGAGGTTACCCTTTCCACTGCAGAAACCTCCTTGCATTCGATGCATTTCTTAACTCCATTTCTGTGTTCCTTATTTTTCCCAGGGTATTTTCTGTACAGCTTGTCATGAAATACGCAAACAACTCAAATTGAAACGAAAGGAAGACAAGTCTCGCAAAACCACTTCGGCGGAATATGCAATGAACAAACAATTGCCACAGATTCCCAACCCCCCTTCGCACGTAAGTGTTCTCACACTCGCATCCCATGGTGCAAGCGAAGTTGTACTAATGCCCGCCAGCACAGTCATCGAATCGACCTGTTCCAATTACCCAGCTTCTGGACTCACAATTAATTAATGATTATCTACAGTCACCGAGCCCTGATCGACGGGACTATAACGGCCGAAGAGGAGAATCTATGGACGTTCCAAACAGAAGCGATTTGAACGTAGTACGAGAAGGCGGGCGTAATCGAAGTGAATCGGTGGATCAGCTTTCGCAAAGACCTAAGCTTGGCTTCCTTGACAGACCAGAAGACCTTGCTGCCTCACGCCAAGCCTCGGCAAGCTCCATCCTAAACTCATATTCCGACGCATCTAAAGGGGTCACTACCTCTAAGATTAGGTCCCGTATGTCGCTAGGTAAATATTTTTAAATTGCACATCGGTGCTTGAAACACTGCTGGTTTAAATTTATCCTATATATCTTTTTTAACGGGCTCTGCTTTGGCTAACAGAGTCACAACGATTATCTGAGCTCAACACATTGCTGGACAACCCTAATGGGAACGATGAATCACCGCCCTCGTCTTCACCGCCTACTTCGTTTTATCATTCTTTAGAGGACGATACGTTAGAGCAACTAACGCTGGATGGAACGAAGCATGATGAAGCTTATGTTGAAAACCTTAAAAAACAGTTACGAGCCACCTTGACTCGCTTACGAGAAGTGGAGACCAACTTTTCAAAAATCAAGGTAGATACGCTCATTGTGTAGTTGTTTTATGCCGCCTGTCCCATTTGAGCTGACCAATCAATCTTATGGAACTACCTTTAACCTCAGTCCGTCAGCCGAAATGCCTTGAATGAATTCAACTTGGCTAAGGAGGAGTTTGCATATGAAGTGTCGGCTAGGCAATCCGCCGAAGAATCCTCTAGAAAAGCCATGGCTCAACTTAAAGCTTTGCAGGATGCCGATGCCAATGGCAAGACTGAATATGTTCGGGTTTCTAGAGAGGAAATCAGTAACTTGGGTTTGACTCGCAATGAATTGGATATTACTTGCAAGCAATTGCGCACTGTCAGGGAGTCTCTGTCTCGAGAAATTTCAGAGCTTTCAGAAAAATATCAAACAGGTCTTTCCAGGTAAGCAAATGTGTAGCGTCTTATGAACCAAGCAAGACTCAACAGCAGACCAATCAACCTAATGAATCTATTCTCCCTTTTTACACAAAAAAAAAAAAAAAATTGGTGAATCTAGCTACATCAGCCCTTCCGTACACCTCGAACACCACCAACAAGCATTACAACAGGAAATTAAATCGCTTCAGCTGGAAAGAGAGATGGTCAAGAATGACATTGAAAAACACACGAAATTGAGGGATGAGGTTATTCATGAAACCGTCATGCTGAACCTCAAGATGGCCGAATTGACCGACTTGAACAACGACTTATCTCGGAGAGTGACGGAGCGAGAACGTGAAGCTGCTGCGGTCATGGCTGGAACGGCATTCCTCAACCCCACGCTATCTCCACCTTCCAAGCATAACCCTCACCATCAGCATCAAGACAGTTTGACGTCCAACCGATCATCGAATGAACTTGCCACTAATCAGACTACGGTTAAAAAGGTCGCACAACGAGATAGTTTCAATGGCACACAAGCACCTCGCAAATTCAACTTTCGAAAAAACAAGGGAGGCAATCGATTTGGCAAACTCGGTAATACTACTGCGGGCAGTCATCCAAAAGGCCGTTCACCTCCTCTGATGAATGGCGAGCCTTCCTCGTATGGCAGCGACAACAATACACTTATGGGCCCACCCATGCCAACCCCTTCCATCTCGGAATCGTCCGGTATTCGACGAGACAAGCGTACCATGGGATCCCCTCCGCCCAATAGCGAGTCTTCTGTTCAGCTCTTTACCCAATATCAAGGACAGCATGAACTTGTTCAAGCGTCTTTCCTACGACCGGTCAAGTGCGAAATTTGCGGAGATAAGATTTGGGGACGAAATGAACTCAAGTGTCAAGCTTGTGGATCCATTATTCATCAGAAATGTTTGCCTCATCTTCCCAACAAATGCAATCGCAAACTTTTCTCGGAGCAACAAGGAAGTGATGGTAAGTAAGAGTTGTTGGTGGATTGGACGAGGGCTATGGTATATTAACTATGTATTATTCCTATTTAGCGAGCGATAAGGCACAATCCATGTTTGGCAATGAGCTTGCTAACCAAGTTCGATCCGATGGTGGGTCGCTCCCCCTTCTGGTTAAACAATGTGTGGAAGCAGTTGAAAAGCGTGGACTGGATTTCGAAGGCATTTATCGTAAATCAGGTGGTGCTAGCCAGATGAGATTCATCCAACAGGCTTTTGACCAAGGCGATGCTATCGATCTGACCGACGATGATCAATTCAATGATATATGCGCCATTACCAGTGTCTTGAAGACGTATTTCCGCGAGCTACCTAATCCACTTCTTACCTATGAACTTCACAACAAGTTCATTGACGCTATCAGTAAGTTGAAGTCAAGGGGCGAACGAGACAACCCAACACTTGTGGCAATTCACTCACCTCATTTCAACATTTTTTTTTTTCAGCTAATAAGGCTCGGGATGATCAAATCCAAACCTTTTATCAACTCGTCCAACAACTTCCTGCTGAAAATTACAATACTCTCAAGTATTTGATGCTTCACTTGGATAAGTAAGTACCATTGTGTATTCCCAGCTTCCACGCCACGACTTTATAACTAACCACGCTTCGTAATCTCTTCTCGTGTCTCTTCAGAGTGCGACAAAATAGTGCGGATAACCTCATGACGGCTAAAAACATTGCAGTGGTGTTTGGCCCAACTTTGATGAGAGACATTGATCAGAACCGAGATCTACTCGAAATGAACTTTAAGAATGCCGTCATCGAATTCATTCTCAACCATATGTATGTACTGTTTAACCGATCATCGCTTGAAGAAGAACCGCCAAAGACTTCTAGCCCTGCCGTCTCTACTGCCTCCGTAGAAGGCCATCGTCGGGCAGCCTCATCCGATGATCGAAGACGTGCTATCGTCCCTCCAGCTATTCCTCCACGAGCTGGTGGTGATTACATATAAATCATTTATAGCTAACTATTTTGTGCTCAATATTCCCCCCTTCCCTTCACGTATACATTTTCATCTCATGTAACGCTTTCCTTTCCTTCATTACTCTGTTCCACCTTCGCCCCCAGGTCCTTTCGCTGGTCGGAAGTACCCGACACCATCCATATGGTAAAGAGACAAACTTCCCCATATTTTTTTTTTTTAGTCCCATCCATTCCATAGTCATATTTCGGTTGGCATTATTTTATGATACATAATTATGGAACTAGAGTACAAATAGAATTTCGGTGATGATAAGTTCAAGAATTGTAAGGTGGAAGGAGGGGGGGTATTATGAAATTATGCATTTGGATTCATCAGACGGTGGTAAATCATTTTTTGAACTGGCCCATGAATACGTAGATGGTGGTCGTCCTCGTTTGGCAGCATCTCGACGCATCATGGGAGGCTCTCGATTGGATCGCGAATAATCAGGTAAGTGGGATAGTGAGGCGCTTCGCTGTTCGTGAGGGTTGGAATAAGTATGTAGTAAGCGTGGAGACGTAAGAGAGTCTTTTCGGTTCATGATCAGCCTTTCAGCTTGCTGAGCACGAGGTAGTACAACGCTGGCGGTATAATCCAGAGGCAGGCCGCCGTGGATTTGGACATAATCATGGAAATGCGACGGGGTATAAGGCATTTGTTCATGACTCTGGATCAACTCCAAAAGTGTATCCATGTAATCAGCCTGGGTTTGCTTTCTCATGTCGTCCATGGTTCGAGTGTCCGCGGCTAAGCGACGGCCTCGGTTCCGACCAATTGACGCATAGCAATATGGTATCGGATGTGGTAAATTAAATGCTGTAGCAATAGATTTGGCATACGCTTCTCCCGGTGGTGGTTCATCATCTGAATCAAAAACGCTCTCGAGATCGGCGTGACTAAACACGAGGATGACATTTTCCCAGAACCTTCGAGAGAACATGGATTCATATACTCGTAACGTAGATTCAAGACTGGCATCAAATCTAAACAAAATCGTGAGGTTAGATATGAAAGAAGCTTTTTTGCAAAAAATGCAATGCTCTTCTGCTTACCGGTAGCGAGTCATTTTAATGACGACTAAAAAGGCATCGATACCAGGCAAAGTCATCTCGAGCATTCGTTCGCATTCTTTTGATATTCTGCTCGTATCGTCTAGTCGTCCTGATATTGGAGGGGTATCGATGCATCGTATTGGAATATCTGTTTCTCCTCCAAGCCAAAAGCCTTCTTTACAGCTAACATGTTTAGTTACTTCTTGCTATAAAACCAATTTGTGGAGGGAAAATAACGTCAGTACCCCCAGTATTTCACAGCTCCGAAAGGCAGTTCCAACTTACAGCAACAGAGAGTTTGGCTTGAAAAGCTTGTTCTCCCAGTATGCCATTTAGAAGACTGCTTTTGCCTTCCCCTGGCTTTCCGAGAACCATGACGGATAATGGTCGAGCAGCATTGTTCGGAATGGTGCAATTAGTGTGAGAGATAATTTTTCCAGGAGGCAAGAGCATATTGGGGTGTTCAGCTTCAGACATTTTTGAGCGGCCACAGGAGTGGAGACTATTTAAAAGACTTGACTCCTTTGCTTTTACTACGCGTTACAAAGCTTGAAGGTGCTGCGAAGTCGTACCAACTTGGCTTCTCTAGCCATAACCAGACCTTTCTCTCCTGCGCAGCCAGGCTTTTAAAGTATCCCCATTTTTCTTGTATCACGTGCTGCGAGCCAACAAACTCTATCTTCTCCAACCACCAAAGGCTATTACTTTCCATTCATGTACTCTATAATTCAAAACAGATACTTGATTATAGACTGCCCCACCGAAGCTACCTTACCCAAATACCTCGAAATCTTCAAACAACAAAATGTCACTCATGTCGTTCGCATCTGTGATGCTGACAATACCTACGACGCCGAAAAACTGGAATCCGAGGGCATCACCGTCCACGACGAGATCAAATTTCAAGACGGCGGAGTGCCAGACCAACCTGCAGTGGATAAGTGGCTTCAGCTGACAAATGAGAGTAGAGACGTTATCGGTGTGCATTGCGTATCTGGTATTGGACGAGCTCCAGTAAGTTTTAATTAACTTCTCTATTTGGAAAAATCCAATATTCATTCTGTTATTTTATCATTAGGTTCTGGTCACTATCTCCTTGATTGAGAACGGAATGGATCCATTGGTAAGTTCGCAGTAATTTAATGAGCATGATCGAATTTTCTATATGCGGACTTTTTGACGTCTAACGCACGGACTGCAGGATGCTATCGCTCATGTCAGGAAGTATAGAAGGGGTGCATTGAATAAGCGGCAAATACACTACATCGATCATTACAAGCGTCGAAGTAAGAGGTCCGGATTTTTACGCTCCCTCTTCAGATGATACCCTGTGTGAAAGTTTGACATATTCCAAAGAAAAACATTGTCGCACCTGCTGCGCGGTGGAAATTGTATACCAACTCCCGATATGAAATATCGTGGACACATTAAACTAATTCATCATTGTAATTAGTCAACTGTATAACTTCGGCAACGTCTCCAAACTAGACTGTCAGTCATTATGACAAAATGTACTTTTGAATAATATTTGCTGTCATCGTTGCCTTGTGGTATATAATGGCGCCATTGAAGCACACAAGTGATTGCATTCAATTCAGTGTTTAACATAATGGATTTGAATGGATGTAGAGAGAGTGTCAAAGTGGGATTTCCTCAAAGCTGTTGCATTTCAAACGGCAAAACCTGCCACCGAGCAGCCAAGAAAAAATTTGGGTTAGGGCAATGTCGGCGCTCATCTGAGGTCATGCACTGATGACACTTTTTTTTTTTATTTAAAATAATTTGAGCAGTTGAGCCTTTCCAGTCGTTTTATTCTTTCTTTTTTCTTCGCTTAGTCAATATGACTGACTACCTTGGAATATTATGGATCGTTTGGGTTATCATCATCATCATAGCTATTCTATTAGCTATTAGGCGTGCTCGACGAGCCATCGGCAGTACGTTCACCTCGACTGCTGAAAAATTGTCTTCGTTTGACTAAACTCCTTTCCTTTCCAGATAGAAACGCATCGCCAGCAGCGGCTTATACAGTATATTCGTCTCCAGGCTCTTATCCTCCGCGCTATGTCGTTGGAAATGACTCGACAGAGCAACCAAACCCATTGTCCTCCATGTACTATGGGGCTCCATACCCCCAGCCACCACTTCGAAACAATGCAACTCCTTCGTCCTCCGCATACCAAAAGCCAGACAGCAGCTCGGTGATCGATATACCTCCTCCGTCATATCAGGAGCATTCGAAGGATCTGAGACTGCCTAAACCTGTTTAAACGCTCCATATGCAATGTGCCATTTTTCTACAATCTTGTTCAACTAGTCCGGCCAAAAACGAAGCATATGCAACTACCCCCCCCTATCTCATGTAAATCCCACCAGTAACATTTAACAACCTTGTAATACCTATCTTTGTATATTTTCTTGAATTGTTACAATATATTATTTTTCGGAACCCCATTAATGCATTCTCGGCCAGCCAGCGAGGTTAATCATCCTGACTAGAAGGCGATCTGTATAATCGGAATTTCGTATGCAAAAGACCAGGAAAGAGGCTATTCGTTTTGCCTTTGTACCTCTGTATTCATAAATACATGAAATATGCATTTCATGTAATTAGAATTCCTCGTCACTGCACTGTATAAATAGCCCCGCGCACCTTAACCTACGGCTGCATGCACACTGACTAAAGTTTGTTAAGCGAAGGTGCTCAAGACACAGTAGCACCTAATCATGGGTAAAAGGCAGTAGGCGGTGATTCGGTGGCAAACATGACGTACGAATTTTTTTGCCAAGGAAAACCGACGCTTATTTCAGATACAGCGCTGTCCTGCTACGAAACTCTAAAGAGATGCTTGAGCAGCTTGTGGAATAAACATAGAGCCATCTAATTGTACCTTTTGCATTCCATGGTTTGATCTTGCCCACTGCCGAGATCTCATTGGTTTAATTACGAGAGGGTTTTGTTTCAGTATGAGCTAATGACTCTGATTGTTCCATTTTCTCAGATCAAAGTAGTAGCAAACGGGATGTAGAAAGCAAAGATTCTATAGATCAACGCTTTATGATTTGTTTATTCCCTGCTTTTTTCTTGTTGCAGCGTATGTAAGGATAATGTCCCACAAAAAAGAGGTTTAAAAAAGCTTAAATATTCAAGATGAGCTGCTAAATACAATGTCATTTTTAGCGCAAATGATATTATGGCAAAGGTTAATTAAAGAATCGAAAAAATGGAATATTTTTTTTTTGAGTAATCATTAGAAAGTTGCATGTTGGTAAGAAGTTTCATTAATGTATTCTCTGTAGTTAGGTACCGAGAAGTCATTCTTGTGATGGAGGAATTTTATTTTATAAACAACTGTAATCTGTAAGTTACGAGAGTAAGAAATTAAAAAAAGTATGCGAAAAAGATTAAGCGTATACTGATTGCAGTGTATTGTCTACGGTAGGCATCACTCGCCAAGAATACCTAAAAAATGCACTTGCTTTCATTGCGCATGGATGCCGAAAAAGCGCCTGAAATTGCGTTCGAAGGAGTCCGAACCAAATACAACAGCCTGAAAAATCGCTCATGTCGGCCGGAAGGCTTCCTCTGATATCTAAAAAGAAAACTCTCATTTTCAGAACGTTGAAAAATAGAAGCAAATGCAGTCGAAACCAGATTTGTTGTATTTCCTCTTAATGACTGCAGGGAGAAAAAATGCAAAAAAATGCGCTCCCGGGAAGGCTCGAACTTCCAACCTCCTGATTAACAGTCAGACGCGCTAGCCAATTGCGCCACGGAAGCGATTTCTGAAATTTGAAATTCTATATTTAACAAGTCACGAGTTACAAAAGTTGAACCCATAAAAAGATCACTCATGTAAATGTGTCAAAAGGCATATTTGTTCGTATTGAGATTAAAAATTTCACTCTGTGTTTTTGAAATATATATCTTCTAATTTATAGCGTGATATAATGTAAATATTAAAAATGTACTGGCATTGGTTAATTATTGGATTCGGTTGGTGGAATAACCTGTGTATGACTTTGAGAGCGGCTGCAATGAAAAGGAACAATATTTATAACAATCTGGTGGTATAACTGAAAATTTCTCTCATTAAAATGTATATATTGGAGTCTAAATCCTAATAATGGGTTCAAAGTGAGTCCATCACTTACAGCTAGTAGCCTATATTTATATCCCAAACGTATACGACTAAGAGAGAGCCATCTGGAAAAGCCACGCAGGAAAAAATCATGACAAGAAGAAATCGAGGCATGCTTGTGGTTTAGACCACTGTTATGTGTCTATTTTAATGCGCCTCATATGTGTTAATAGAACCATCATCACCAGAAACTCTCGGGCCAGGACAGAATGTGTACCTTTAATGTTTTTCTAAGCCTGCTTATGTATCTTCATATTATCATGAGGAAAACATAATGATCTCACAGTATAAACACTGGCCAAGGTTACTGGCATCATATGGTTTGAGCATTCACCACATTTGCAGATATTGTCCAGCGCAATATCGTCTCTGCAGCTTATATTTCTCGAAACATGCATGCGATGTCAAGTAGTTATTGCTCGATGCTGCTTGGCGTTGCAGCGCTATAGTAAGCTATTTCTACAAGCCAATACATCTGCGTTCAGCCATACAATGCATTAAATTATGAAGCATCTCATAAATACAATCGTACAGATTGTATCACAGGCTTCGGTACAATCTGCTATATACATGCTATACCGCCACACTTGAATGAAATCAAATGTCATTGTAGATAAACAATAACATTGAAACTAAAGCCTTTTGAAAGATGAGCTTTCAGAATAACGTTGAAAATGGTACAATTGTATAGTCATGAATAAACGATGCATGTATGTAGAGCAGATCAAATATCTGAGAAAGCTACTAATTGATGCTTATATGATACTTTTACTAGATAATTAATATGGGAGGAGTAGGCCACTCACTGGGATGTCCAACCACAATCGATCTTCTGTTCACTACCGGTAATACACTGAGCAGCATCCGAGCAAAGAAAGGCGCAAAGCTCCGCTACTTCGTTTGGCTCTAGGAGTCGACGAATAACACAGTTGGAAGGCAGCATGACCTTCTCGATGACTTCGCTTTCTGGTATGCCTCGAATGATGGCTTGATCAGCAATTTGCTTTTCAACCAACGGTGTTCTTACGTAGGATGGGCAGATACAGTTTGCCGTAACGCCATGTGGACCGCCTTCGACTGCCGTTGATTTAGTCAGACCGACAAGAGCATGTTTGAACATGACATATGCAACCTTTGCAGGAGAAGCAACAAGGGAATGGATGGAGCCTATGTTGACAATGCGACCTATGTGGAGACGCGCGGTTAATAAAAGAAACTGAACATGTTTAAATTGTGGATATATCGATATAAAACTTTACCCCACTTGGCTTCGTACATGGATGGCAAGAAAGCTTGAGTGAGCAAAAATGGAGCCACCAGCATAAGCTCATTCATAAGCCTGAATCTCTCTTCAGGGAAGCTTTCGATTGGTGATACAGTCTGAATACCTGCGCAATTGACCAAAATATGGACCTAAACTAATGTCAGTACGCAAAGTCAAGTATACCACAATGCTTATAAGGACGTCTATTTACAGTGCCTAACGTCTTCAAGACCGTCTGCGCGAATTGCTTGGTTTCTTCTCCTTGTGACATATCCGTCTCTATGAAAATGGCTTTACTTGAGCTTCCTTCTTCAGTGCTACCCATAAGTTCTTGCACAACAGCGTGCCCTCTTTCAACATTGACATCCGAAATGACTACAGTGCATCCCAATGAGAACAACTTTCTTGCGCATGCTTCTCCGATGCCCGATGCACCTCCAGTCACCACGGCATTTCGTCCGGCCAAAGTCGGTCTTGGTTCAATTGGGATCATGTGGGAAAAAGGAGGTGTAGAACCGAGGACCGTGGAATTTAGCGGGCTTTCCATTTACACCGACTATACTCTTTGAAAAATCATCCATTTCACTTATTTAACAACTTCCTTTAGCTTACCAGGACCAGTTATAATAACTGCGCGGTCCTTATTAGACAGTGTCTCACCAGATCATGTCTTACATTCAGACCATATCAGGGAGCTGATTCTTACCGTGCAGTTAAAATTGGAGGTCCATACCTAAGCATTATTGACAAAAGAATAGAGTCATTACGGTTAAAGGCTAGATATTCTTTTTACAAAAGGTGTAGTTGAGATTATAGAGAAGTAATAGGTTAAAGAAAGCGAGATCGAGGGGCAAGCAATGTGGAGCCAGCCGGGATTAAAAACGTGACTTTTTATCTCCAAAGCATGAAACTTCAGTTCTGCTTTCCATGTCATTACACACTGAAGTGCAATCACCTGTTCGACCAAAAGTGCCAAATGATGTTGAAGGAGGCAATTTGATCAGGAAAGAATCTCGACCGGCGACGGTAAAGTCAAGTGAGCCTCAGTTGACCATCCTTCGCATCAAACGCAAGCGAAATGAAGAGCCTTTGGAAGCTTTATGTAAGGATCTGTAATCAGCAAAAATAATCAGAAGCAAGAAAAAAAGACTGACCTTTTCCTCTAGTGGTTCAGCAAGAAGCTGAGCGCCAGAACAACCGAGGTCAAAGGAAAATACGCAAGAATGCTGAACTCAACGACAAGGGTAAGTGTTATACAGCAAACTTCGAAATATCAATCAGAGTATTTATCAGATTGAAGACGGCGAAGTACCTGTTGTACCCCGACTGTTCAGGTTAGCGGAAACGGTTGGAGAACAATCGTTCAAGAACATCATCGAAGCCAGAAAGCTGAAAGAGAGGATATCCCGAAGAATACAACCTGGAAGTCGACCAATGACACCTGATGTGGAAAGTCGAAAAGAGCAACGCGCAGAAAAACAACAGGTAATATAAGGTGCTTTTAGATCATTTGCGTGAGCAATGTCTTACACAAGATGGATTCCAAAAGGTGGATGCCAGAACTGCACGATATAGAGTCATTCAACAAAACCGGCGCAAGAAGGAACAGCCTGCAGGACCTCCACAGTATGTTTACTATTGCCTGCATTTGCACTGCTAGTCAAGGATGCCCTAACTCAATTCTTTCAACAGAGTTGAAAGCGCAGCCGATAAGATGTCGGCCGATTTGTTCCAACTTTATGATGCTGTCAAAGAAAAGGATTCAAACGCCAAGTAAGTGACATGGTATAGATAAACTTTTTTGTGATCTATTGCTCATTACCGCTTTCACACAAAAGCATATTATTAGAGAACGAGACAGAAGACGATACTGTTATGTGTAACTTCATTTCTATGGTGAAAGAATATCTTACAGGTACGATGATCATCATTTAGCATCATTATTATATCGCTGGTAAATTACTGATCCTCAAATGGCACGTACAGTGGAGGAGCGTGACGAAGAGGCGAAAAAGTTCTCACAAACTCCCGTCGACGACGACGACGGATATGTATATGATGTGTACTATCGTGATGACACTGCCGTAAAATCCGCATTTCCGTCCCATAATATCGGAGCTCTGTAAGTTTAAGGTGTCATTACTCATTCATTGCTATACATGTTCAACGTAGTTAACTTTTCATTTAGTATCTGGGCTGATGAGGAGCTTGAACTCATGAATGATGATTCGGACGATAGTGATGTCGGGGACTCAGAGGATGAAGACTCCAATGGTATGTACACATAAAAAATTTATTCATGAACATTAAAATTAGTTTGCTTATTTAACATCCTCTGTAGCCGAAGACTTTTATCAGAACGATTACCCCGAAGAAGAGGATTATGATGATGTCTTGGATGATGAATATGGTAGGGTTTCATAGCATAAATCCTGTGACAACTTAACAGGAGTTCCAAATGCTCAACGTACTTGTGTCTAGCCTCCTCAGAACAGCTTTCCAGCGACGATGACTATGGCTATTGAACCCTCCAACTCGAGCGGAGATGGTCACCGTAAATGTGAACGAGATCAAATGAGCACATCATGGCGTTCTTAAAAGGTAGAGTGCTTCACCAAACTCCTCGTCCGTAAGTTGAACTTGCGGTATTATCTTCAGTCTCTCTGCTAGATTTGCCGCAAGTAGGTGCTCGCACTGCAAAACCCAAAAAATAAGGAAAATGAAAAAATGTATCAGATTTAATATTGCATTCCTTCTACTTCTCAATAATGTACATGTAAAACATAAAAGCAACGCATTTACCATAGTTATTTCAGACTTATATACCACTTTGCTACTGAATATTTCGCAAGTGCAATACGGTCTTTTCAGAAAGCATCGAGTAGGACATTTGGGTGCGTGAATAACGTTCGGATCTGGGGCTGATATCTCTGCGATGGTGATAAAGCTTCGCTGGGCAGGACACACCACCTTTTTAACTACAGTTTTCGAAAGGGCACAATCATAAGCATGCGTGATGGAAGCTTGATCTTTTCTTTACCAACTCATTCAGAACCTACCTGCTTGTCTGTCAATGAGATTCAGTGCCGATAAGAACGACGCGCCGAAAAGTGCGTATAATTGCCGATTATGTGCATCGTCAACTAAAGACAAACTAGTCAATTCATGTCACCTGTGAGACTTCGAGCTAGATTCTTCTTACTTTCACCAGTTTCCTCGATTTCGGCTAGAATAGAATTAGTCAGAGCTATTGCATCATGGTGGACAAAAGACATTGTGACTTGCAGGCGGGTTGGGCAGAGTCCGCATTTTTGATACCGCTGCCAAAGAACCGCTGCGGTGTCCCTGTTTCCTAGAGCTCTCTTAGCGAATGCCGACGCCTCCGATTCCACCAGCTCCAACGTTTAGGAGCGCTCCTAACATAGCGCCTCCTCCGTCTTTCTCTTCAGCTCCAACTGTAGAAGGTAGGTGCATTCGTGCTGTCTCTAGTTGCGTTATAGCCGTTTACTCACAAGGTGTACAGACAAGCCTCGATCGCCTAAAGAATCCGAGCATAGATCTAGGAAAGAGCGATCGCACAAGGAACGAAGACGATCCCCAAGCTCTCGTCATTCCCGGAAACGATCACGATCGCCCGACAGATCATCGCACAGCAAGCGATCTCGACAAAGCGAAGTAAGGGTTGCTGGTACTAAACTCTATATGCTTTAACCACATAATTTCTAACAAATACACATCAACAGCCGGAAAGAGGGAAGGAAAAAGATAGAGGGAAGCATGGCAAATCCTCCAGTTCGTATGTAGATGGCGGCAGTATCTTTTACATTGATAAAAAAGGCGACAAAGATGCGTTTTTTTACGGGGAATCCAATAGGTACGACATACCGTCATATCGACGATCCGGAGGTATTAGCAGTTCAATCTCAAGAAGACGTTAGTTAAAGTGATGTGAAACTGACAGGTCGACGTTGCAGGCGGTAGAGTGTTAGGAATGCCTCGATGGCTAAAAATTGACCATGCCAGTGCGAAGGCTGGCAAAGTGCTTGTGATGGTTGATACCAGGAAAGAGAAGGTAGTTATCATGTTATTATTTAAATGCACGGAAGTTAACAAACACTAATTTCAATTTGTAATAGCGCGTACAGCGGTACATGGATTCCAAGTATACGTGGATGGAGACCGACAAAGCATTCAAGCGGTGAGTGCCTTTAAGAAGTATATCAATGTCAACGTACCAGCAGCTAATGAAGGAAGCAGAGTTAACCTCAATCCCGAGAGTATAAACCACACCATGGCTGGAGATTCGGTAGACTATATAACCTTGGATGAAGAAATCAAGCTGACTGAAGAACCTAAGGCTACCAATGCAACCGATGCAGTTGAAGCTGACCCTAACGAAGTCGATTACCGATCTATCGAAACACCTAAGAAACCTCAGGATGTCGTTGAGGTGAAGGAGGAACAGGAGGAAAGCATAGGCGAGAGCTTTGAAGAGTATGTTAAACGCCGAACCATAGAACTCAATCGTCAGTTAGACAAGGTAACGACTGGATACAATGTATAAGCGCCTTTTTTCCTTGTCAGTTTAGAGACTGACGACAAATCTAACTTACAGGAACCAAATAATGCCAAGCTTTGGCTCAGTTTCATAGCTTTTCAAGATACTGCCAGTGCTGGATTAAACTCAGCAGCAGGACGAGGCACTACTGCCAAAAGCAAGGCCACCAAAGCAAGTATAGCGGAAGTGAAACTCAGTATATTTGAAAAGGCATTACAAAAAAATCCTGGCTGTGAAGAACTATTGCTACCATATATGCGTTGTGCATCTGAGATTTGGGAGTAGGTATCAAACGTAAAAAGGGAAACTATCTACAACGTTGTGTTTTAACGACTATCTTGCATCCAGTACCAAAACGATCCTGACCAAGTGGGATAGTGTGCTTGGAGAGAATACCAATTCCATATCGTTATGGACGGAATACGTGAATTTTCGGCAGACCAGCTTTTCGAGTTTCACCTTCCAGCAGTGTTTGCAAGTGTTTGAGGAGTGCTTGAGCGGATTACGCAACATCGTACGAAGATTGGAGAACGATAAATCTCGAGACACGTATGCAGGTAAGTTATATTGGAAGATATAATAGAAAAGGATCAATGAAAGGAAAGGAATTCACTAACAAGGAAACGATAGAGCGAGAAGATGCGGAATCTATCATGATATACATATTTTTGCGATGCTGCTTATTTCTGAAGCAATCAGGTTAGTTCAAATTATGGTTAAATTACTTACATCTCACTGCACTTTCCACCCCACCACCAACAGCCTTCTAACAAACAACTTGCAGGATACATTGAACGTGCATTTGGATGCTTCCAGGCCATCATGGAGATAAACCTGTTCCCTCCTCGGATATTTACCATGCAGAATCTCCAGATTACTTTCAGTGAGATGCTCATGGAATTTGAGATGTTCTGGGACAGTGAGATACCACGATTCGGAGAACAGGTACCGTCATCTGCACGTTATCCTTTGCGAAAAATTGATCATCGGTATTCATTTCCTTTTACGATAGGGTGCCAAAGGGTGGCAAGATTTCTACCGAGCCAAAAGCAGTAAGTTGGATGATGCCAATCGAGATATTTCATGCAAAGCTTATACTCTAATTAATTCAAATGAGTACATTTTTCATCAGATGGAGAATCACCATCGGATATTCCAAAAGGTTATTCTGTAGAGAACGACGATACAGGAGTAGGATTTGATGAATGGGTTAGCATTGAAAAGAAAAAGGACTACAACCGACGCACACCTCTACGAATCAACAGTACGTGAAGTAGGAGTCATGGCTAAAAATATATATTGATCTACTGACACCCCCACGTTTCACAGATACTCAAGCACAAGACATCGACGAAGATCCTTACGTTATCGTCATGTTCGATGATATACGACCTTTGATGTTCCAGCTGAAGACGCGGCAAAATCTTCAACACCTCATGTACACATTTTTCACCTTCCTCAATTTACCCTACATTCCACCACAAATCTCAACCAATACGCCATTTACCACCGACACATTTACTCATAATCACCTGGCTGGTCCAGTCCTTTCACAAAAGTTTTGGCCACCAACGTCACATGACACTGGACGTTTATTGACATACATCGATGGCATAGCCATGGAACCAGAGAGACAAACAGGCTCACCGACTCCCTTTGGAGTCCCTAGCTGCTCGTTTCCCATAGGTGTGGATGAACTCTTTGCCAAACACGATCAATGGTTTTCATGTACTCCACAGTACCGTTTAGATAGTCAAGTGGATATAAACTTTGTCCGGTAAGCCATTGATACAATCAACCTCGTAAGTGAGTTATTCAACCTTCACTAACAACACATGTCTGTTCTGTGCCACAGAAACGCCTTTGATCAGCTTTTGGCTATTTCCGATGATCAACATCTTCGACTGTGCTATTTGTCGTTTAATTCATCCGTGAATATTAAATGGTAAGAGTGAATCGCACGTGTTGACTTAGCCGATGTACACACACGTCCAAGCTAAATATCTCATCATCAAATTGTAGGGGAGCGAAACTGGCTAAAAGTCTTCTGAAAGACGATAGAAATAACCTCATTTTGTGGAACGCTTATGCGCAACATGAAAAGAGTCACAACAACATTACGGAGGTAAGTGACCTTGGGGGAATTTTTTACTTTCCAGTGATAATAGACGAGATACTAATACGGTGTCATTGACTAGGCCCGAAAAGTGTACCATACTGCACTTTCCATGTTAAATGGCCTTAATGCTGCTGAACGAGCCAATGCTCCTTTGCTATTTCGTATGCTGGCAGAGTTAGAGTTCGATCTAGACCGCTTGGAGGTGGCACTCAACATTTTACTCAGTATGGCTGAAGACGTCCCTAGGCGTGAGTACTGTTCCCCCCCCCCAAAAAAAAAGTGGCCCATGTTGCTAAATTAAGCACTGCTAACACTCGTTTTTAGTTGATGATGAGAGTGTACCAAGTACTACTCAAGTGTTGAAAGCAAGAAACGTAAGTGGCATCGTCTACCTATCCTGACTGAAGCGAACGTGTATGCATTAACCGCCTTTTTTGCACTGACATAGTTTTTCGCGCAAAAAATATCATACCTGACGACGCTGGCCGTCACGGAACATGATTATCACAACGCCTATCAATATTTTGTTTGCCAAGGGCTGTTTGAATATCTCACACAGGGCGTTGAAGCGGCGTGTGAAGTGTTTGAAAGCCTCTGGAAATACTATACAGACCGGGGAGTCGAGCGGTCCATCGACAATGAAATGCTACTCGTGGCGTACGGAAGAATGCTTTATCGCCACAGCTCGAAACGCGGCGGGTACAAACCATCGGTCATGCGTGATATGCTTACGCGTAGTTTAGAATTATTCCCAAATAATACTATCCTGCTGTCGCTGTTTATGTGGAACGAAGCCAGAACCAAGATAGAGAATCGAGTCAGGCAGCATCTCAACCAAGCCATTGAACGGTAAGTGAATGTCGATATTTTTCAAAGAAGGTTACAGATTTACTGAGCCGAACCGACTTGACACCAGCGATCCGAATTATGTTTTATGGGAGTTTGCCATCTATAGTGAGCTTCATCATCATGTGCCTTACAATCCCAACATGGTGCGCTCCCTGTTTGAAAGGGCAGTTGAATGTCCTAGGTAAGTCCCCATCAACTGACCTCGTGCGGTGGAGTTCACTAGAATGGGGGACCTACTCTAATCGTGTGTTTGCTATGATGATCAGGACCCGGAGCTCCATTGCATTATGGAAGATTTATATTGAGTACGAACTTCGGGAGGGAAACCATGATCGAGCCAAAGTGGTATTCTATCGCGCTATTCGAGAGTGTCCTTGGGCTAAAGGTATGGACGTCATTTGCAGATCATTTCTTGACTTGGGGGGTTGTGTCGGCAGCTCCAATCTTGTAAAGTCTA
Source organism: Umbelopsis ramanniana AG (assembly GCF_025399195.1). Taxonomy (NCBI): domain Eukaryota; kingdom Fungi; phylum Mucoromycota; class Umbelopsidomycetes; order Umbelopsidales; family Umbelopsidaceae; genus Umbelopsis; species Umbelopsis ramanniana. Next base: position 166,983 of record NW_026252125.1, read on the forward strand.
AAAAAAATAATCCTGATCATCGTTTACAGATCTGTACTTGATGGCTTTTGACGTATTATACCATGAAATGAACGAACAGGAACTGCACCAAATATTAAGTTCGATGATGGAGAAGGAACTGCGCATTCGCACGGCTGCAGAAGCGTTTATGGACATGGAAGATTGAAGGTTCCTAAACTGCCAAAAGAGCTTTGTTTTAAAAAACACGCACACACCATGCCTTCCAAATGTGGCGCCTTTCTCCGTGTGTTAACTTTTCTGGTCACGGACATGAGCTCACTAACAATATAATAAATGGCTCCATTCTCTTCTCAACTCGTCATGTCTCTCATTCACTTGGTCTCATCATGGCTCTTCATGCTTGGATGCCATTGACCGATAATGCCAAAAGTGAAAATGATGCATTTTTTAATAGTCCCAGTCCTCCTTCGGCTGTACACCTTGCTCTGGCAGGCTTTCGCGGTTCTTCCGCACCGCCTGTGCTGTATCGAGCTTCCAAGCCAAGCACCTTTTCATATTTTCGATCAGGCAAAGTACGACCGGCTTCGTCTTTTGCAGAAAGTGGCCCTCACAGTCAAAGGACTTGGAAGTCAGACCACGAAACTCATTTGTTTGTTGGAAAAAAATACCGTCATACCCCAGCATCATCTGAGTATGATAGTTTGGTTCCAACATCTGGACGATCGAGTATGGACACGATAACAAAAGAGTTATCCATTGGACAGCCGTATCGCTACTCTTCCCAAAGGACTTCTTCCCAACTCTCGGTGGATGGGAAAAAGGCGTCTCAGCGCTATAGTGTAACCATCCAGCATGCATCCGAAGACGAAAAAACTTACATCAGCTTCAGAGAAACCAGACCAAGCGATGCCGAACATCTAAGTCCGTATGCTGCTCACCCGTCACACGAAGTATCCAGGCCATGGTCATTTCCATACTTTCTACCCATGCCCCTGAAGCGCGTGCTCACCCGACACACTTGGACAGACTGTGATGATCCACAGTCAATGGAGGAAGAATACAGCCAGTATTCGACCACCCCGAGATCAACCGATTATCAACCATTTCTGAGGGATAGCCCTGATATTCAGCAGCACCGAGGTTTAGCCCTAGAAATTTGGAAAAGCTTTTCAACTGAAACGTCGTCAGTTCCAAGTTCCATGCGGATCGGTACTGGCATGCATCGCAGGCTTCCCACAGTGTCCTCATTATCAGTCAGCGAAGCATCCTGTCCAATTGCTCAAGCCACGAGAAATATCATATCTTCACAGCGACAAATGATTGACATCGATGCCATTGAAAAGGGTTACTCATATAATTCAACCCCGCCAGAGGATGCGTTTTGGAGCATACAGACAATACTGTTTCTCTTTGGCTTTCTGGCTTTCCCGTGCTGGTGGATAGGAGCCTTTGCTCCTTCGGATCCAGATGTCCTTAAAGCGTACAACGTCAGCTCCGTTCAATATAACCACGATCCCATCCACTACGGCTCAACTACCCGACACTTACCACCCTCCCCTAGCATTGTAATTAGACCTATCCACCAACAGCGTGTTACCGCTAAATCAACCATGAAGCAAAACTTTCAGCAGCTTAATAGAGTCATGACTGGAGTGAGCATGGTTGTCGGCCTGCTAGTCGCTGGCTTGCTCATATGGTACAAGCTGGACATTGATAAATAGTGCAGAGAATCTAGTGTGAAATATTATCATTGTAATTAGAGAATAAATGTATTTAGTAGCCATTGAAGAATACCTTTGAGAGGTCTATTCTTCAAATGAGCACACCTCACTTCAGTGTGTATACTTTGAACGTCTTTGCAACAGATCGGAATGTCACCTGATCGTGAGGATTTCAGGTTATATTAATAGCCGACTACCCCATGGTTTATAAAAGATATTTTCGACAGGACAAGTCCGTCAAAGACTTGCTTATTAACCTTATGTTGAGACTTGCTAGTGTAGCGCGCACAGCTGCCTTGCAGCCAGTATGTGATTTCAGTGTTCATTCATGGCTAGCGCTTTCATTGTCCCTAACGGTTTCTTACTCATCAGCGCCATATGATTCAACGATCGTTTGCATCAGCGTCGAACAAGATCAAAATCGTAGAGGTTGGACCCAGAGACGGTCTTCAGAATGAAAAGCAAATCATCCCGTCCGAAGTTAAGATAGAACTCATCAACAAGCTCTCCAACGTTGGATTGACGGCTATTGAGGCCACTAGCTTTGTTAGCCCAAAATGGGTCCCTCAAGTAAAGAAAGACACAGTTCATGCTTGATTTTGGCCCATCGTCGCGCTAAACACAACTTTTCTAGATGGCTGATGCCCGCGAAGTCTTGACATCGATCACTCAAAAGCCCAACATCTCATATCCTGTTTTAGCTCCCAACCTCAAGGGATTGGAAGCAGCCATCGATGCTGGTGCCAAGGAAGTGGCTATTTTCTGCGCAGCAAGCGAGACTTTCAACAAGAAAAACACCAATTGTACTTTGGAGGAGTCTCTGGAGCGTGTAAAGGCTATCATGGATGTAGCTCGTGAAAAGGACGTACAGATTCGAGGATACATCTCGTGTGTTGTTGGTTGTCCATATGAAGGTCCAGTATCACCCAAAATCGTCGCCGATATCTCCAAACGTCTTCTTGATATGGGATGCTATGAAATTAGTTTAGGCGATACTATTGGTGTGGGAACTCCCGGCGCTATTGCGAAAATGCTGGACGAGGTTCTCAAGGTTGCGCCAGCCGATAAATTCGCTGTTCATACCCACGATACCTATGGTCAGGCGCTGGCCAACATTCTGTGCTCTTTGGACTACGGTATTCGAACATTCGACTCATCCATCGCTGGTCTTGGAGGATGCCCTTATGCCCCTGGAGCCAAGGGTAATGTCGCCACTGAAGATGTGGTCTATATGTTGCATGGATCGGGGTACGATACCGGTATCGATCTTAAGGAATTGATTCATATTGGCGACTGGATTAGCCAGAAGCTCGGTCGTCCAACTGGTTCAAGAGCTGGCTCTGCCTTAATGCTTGCTGCACGTCGTCAACAGCAGGAAAAGGCGAAGTTGTAGCTGTTGTTGAATGGAAAAGTAATAAAATGAGCAAAAAGCATAAATTTTTACACTGCCCCTTTTTTTCTTTACTTTGGTCAGCTCTTCGCTAACTTTCTCACAATGCCTGGAGATAATGCATCCCAGCCATTGCTGGCTTCTCCAAGGAAGTCAACCAAAACGCGCTCCAAGATTACCCTCATTTCCGCTGCTGTGGTATTTTTGGCCACATCTCTTTATCTCGCCTCCCTGACCCCTTCAGTCAGCCAAACTGCTATTTTCCCAACCGCAACCGATAGCCATGATATTGGGTCCGTTCAAAGCCCCGGTATCTCGGAAAGGACATTAGAGCACGGTATTCAACAATGCAGTGCTATTGAAGCTCGCAAAACAGCCGGCAAGGCATCCTCGAGACGAGAAAAGAACCCCAGAGCTGTTCCCAATACCCCTCCCTTGCTGATTCGAAACGGATATATCTGGACGGGCAATTCGTACCTCGATGGATACGATATCTTGGTCGACCATGGCCTCATTCAGAAAGTCGAAAAAAATATCGAAACCCTGCCTGAATACGATATCATTGACGCCAAGTCGCGCGTCATCACCCCGGGTATAGTTGATATGCATTCGCACATCGGCGTCGAGTCTCTCCCCATGTTGGAAGCCACGACCGACGGCAATGAGGGAACCAACCCTAACACTCCCTACGTATGTACCCCATAACATCCTGTTAAATCAATTCGTACCCTATCTACAACGTCCTTTCCTTAGGTCCGTGCTCTCGAAGCTTTCAATCCCAGTGATCCCGCATTAGGTATCGTTATGAGCGGAGGTGTTACTACCAGCTTAGCTCTGCCTGGATCTGGAAATCTCATGGGCGGTGAAGCGCTTGCTATCAAGTTAAGGCCAGTGTCGACTCTTTCAGTGGAAGATATGCAAGTCTCAGCTGGAGCAGATGAAAGCGAAGAGAAGATTTGGCGATACATGAAGATGGCCTGTGGCGAGAATCCCAAATGGTCCTATGGCTATGCCGAAGGCGCTATGCCACTCACACGTAAGCTATCCGACTTGCCAGTGTTAAATATAGGGCTGAACATTGATGTTGTTGTTGCTAGGAATGGGAGAAGGATACTTGTTCCGAAAATGGTTCAACAATGCTAGCAAGCTGAAGAATCAGCAAGACGACTGGTGCGAAGCTGCCGAACGCCTCAATTCATCCTCTCACCATCATCAAAAGACTCGTCTTTCTACTCCCTTCCCAGAGGACCTGGAACTAGAGAGCCTGGTAGCTCTCTTGCGCGGAGATACAAAGCTCAACATTCACTGTTATGAACCGCATGATCTTGAGGCGATGGTACGCCATTCGCTTGAATATGATTTCGAGATCACCGCCTTCCACCATGCTTTGAAAGCTTGGAAGGTTCCTGAAGTCATCAAGCGAGCGAAAGGAAATATTACCATTGCAACCTTTTCCGGTAAGCTATATGTTTCTTTTGATATGCTGTTCAATAGTGCCTTTTTCATATTTATCACTGAATCCATCATTCTATTCATCTCATAGATATGTGGGGCTACAAGTTTGAAGCTATGGACGGCAATGTTCGAGCAGCTCAGATTTTAGGTGAAGCAGGCATTCCCGTCGCTTTCAAAAGCGATCACCCCGTCCTCACTGCTGTAAGTTTGGCCAACTGTCACCTTCACGCTATGCGTATCGTTTCTGAAGCATATTTTACTTTATCATAAACAGCAAGATCTTGTGCACGAGGCTGCTAAGGCATACCATTACGGACTTGAAGAACACAAGGCATTACAGTCTGTTACTACTATCCCAGCGTCTGCCATGGGTCTTTCGCACCGCATCGGAAGGTATGTATACTGCGAAAAAATAGATAAAGAAACGCCATCCATTCAGCGTCTAACCGCAGATTCTTAGCATTGCACCTGGAATGGATGCAGATATTGTTATCTGGGAACGACATCCACTTCGACTTGGAGCTCGTCCTGATCATGTTATTGTTGACGGTATCAAGCAACAATTCAACAGCACATTTGATATTCCTCAAAATGTACTCTCTTCTCTCCTGAACAATGGCTCACCTAGCCAGTCTGAGAAAGATGCTCGTAAAGATCGTGCTCCTATTGTCAATGGCGAGAGCTTGAAGCTTGAAGATCATGGCTCCAAAAATCCGGTTACATTTACCGAAGCATGCAGCCCCAATACAGACAGCTTTGTTCTACGTAACATTGGAAAACTGTTTTTGGCCAAAAATACCGTTTACGATAACACAAAGGCTATTCGTAAGGAGGATGAGCTCTATGTTATTGTGGAGAATGGCACCATCATATGCTCTGGTGCAGGATGTGGTCGAGACAAGATCGATTGGCCTAACAAGAGCGCTGTTTTTGATCTCAATGGCGGTTATGTTCTTCCGGTACGTGCATTCCCCAAGATCGGGTGGATTTTCTTTCCTTCACATGGTTACTTTACTAATCTTTCTTCATGACAGGGATTGATTTCAACTGGTGCTCGAATTGGTCTCGTTGAAATGATCAGTGAGCCCAGCACACATGATGGCTTTGCTGATAACAAGTTGAACGATCCTGATCTGCACAAGACCATCACAAGGGCCGTTGATGGACTCAAGTTCGGAACAGAGCATCTTGAAAAGCCATATAGAGCGGGTAGCTTATAACATCACTTGGATTATGCTTCATCCACATTCCAATTCTGACCTTGATATTGCTGTTTGATGCAGGTGTTCTTCATTCCATCACACAGCCGCTTGTGATGGGAGATAAGGTGGTCGCTGGTGTATCTGTAGCCTTCAAGATTGGAGCTGAGAATACCGGTAAGTAAATTGGCACACTGATAGCACTTGGTTGCAGAGTATTGACTTGCCTATTCTTGCTGTTGAAAGTACTGGATGCAGACGACATCATCATCAAGGAGGAAGCAGCATTGCACTTTGTGCTTACCATTGTTCCTGAACCGGCCAAGTCTGAGCAAATTGCTGGAATACGACGTTTGCTCGTGTCCAACCTTGATAAGGACACCAATGATAACGTGTTTGCGCGTGCAGCGAAAGGACAACTCCCTGTGGTGATTCAAACGGACGACAAGGATGAGATTGCTCAAATCATCAAGATGAAGCAACATATCAAAAGCTTGCATGGTGGAAGCCTTGTTCGATTTGTTATTCTAGGCGGCGCAGAAGCTTGGCTAGTGGCCGATCATCTTGCTGCTGCGCAAATCCCTGTCATTCTAGCTCCTCCAAGATGCCGACCTGCTTTCTGGGGCCAACGACACTGCCTTAGCGGTAAGCCTATGCAAGATGCTACTGGCCTGGATGTTTTGGTGGCCAAGGGCGTGCTTGTTGGTGTAGCTAGTCTGGATGCTGATGACGGCTACGTTAGGAACTTGATTTGGGACGCAGGTATGTTTCATGTTTTGCATTGGCCTCCTGGACCTTTTGAACCGTTCACGCCGTAAAGCTATGTCAGATCACTCATTCTCTTTGATTTTTTTTTTAGGTTGGAACCTCGCTACCAACAATAACTTGACTGATGCAGATGCTGTAGGCTTCGTCAGCTGGAACTTGGCAGAAATCTTTGGATTGCATCACTCAAATGGCTCTCCCGTTGGTATCCTCGCTGCCGGCCAACCTGCAGAACTCGTAGCTTACGATGGAAATCCTTTTGAATTCGGCACGCAAGTTCAGCTGGTGGCTGGAGGTGGACGTCGTGGAGTCAGCTGTCTCGATGGTGTTCGGCAGACATAAATGTGGTGCAACGGACCAGTCTCTTTCATTTTTAAATGTCTTGCTATTCACTGCTTAAGAAAGCAAAGTATGCTTTCACTGTGTCAATAAATACCTGGCGTCTAGAAATATTCACCATCATGGCGGCATGCAAACCCATCGAATTTAATAACACTGTGCGCGAATGCTTTATCAGGAAGAACAATAGTATGGCGTAGAGAGGAAAAAAAGGTAATAGGAAAATAAATGCATTGAATTCGACCCGTACAAAGATTGTTCATATACTAGCAGGAAAAAAATATGTATCATGTTATACTTGGAATTCTTCGTCATCGTCGCCGTTGGGGTTCATCCTATAAGGCTTTCTTCGAATTTCATCAACATCGTATAGAGCATACCAGTTGACGTCCTTCAAAGCACCTTCTTGACCCTTTGTCCAAAATTCTAAACAGTTGCTCCAGCAGCCAAAATCGAATGCGTTGACAGAAGCTTGGTTTCCAGGGCTGCCTCTTTGCCGACGTCCACCTCGTTGTCTTCGAAGCGATCGAACACCAGCAAACATTTGTACACAAGGAATAGCGGACAGACCGCCGCCGCCTCTATGATGATGATGACCGGCATGGTCGGGCTCTGGTTCTCCACTGGCGGCAAAATCACCGAATCCGTTAGGTCCCACATCAGGTCCATCCGATCCAGCAACGCCTCCTCCAGCTCCAGCTGCTATCTTGGCCACAAGTCCCGCATCTTTACCGTTCATGTAAGAGTACCGATGGGCATTTGCACTTTCGTTGGTAGTGGTGGCCACTGATATTTGATAGGCTTGGACAACCAAAAGGCAGGAGGACCAGCTAAGATGTATGCTAGCCCAAACAGCTAACGCCATGGTCCAAGTGTCGTAGGCAAAGTAGCTACAAGCAGTTTCACCTAGGAAACATGTGGTCTCTGGTTCAAGTGGTATTATGGGTGCGTAAACATTGAAATCTACAAACAAGAATGCGTGTGAATAAAACGAATGGACAGGTACATCAAGTTAAAAGACCGTTGGACATTTACATTCAAGAGCCAAGAGCTCAAAGGCAACAATGGCAATAATCATATTGGCCAAAAATATCATGAAAGGTCTATGGTTCTTAACGCCAATGCAATTAAAGATCCATGGGCAGTGGCTACAACATGGCGTTAGATATAGGCGCTGTCAACCCACCAAAAAACACACGAACATGCTTACTGGTCAAACCGAGCAACACATCGATTGCACATCTTGCAGTGCTTGGATCTAAGTGGCTTTTTAATCTACATCCCGGAAGATGCCGGTTAGTGGTATACTCCTACCGTTGTTGAGGTAACAAAAGCTTCATAAAACTTACCAAGCAAGTAAAACAGAAATGTCTGATATCCAGATGCTGCTCCTCGGCCAGGTCAAATACAGCGGCTCGCTGCTCCTCCCTGGAGAGGTTTTTGCTAATGAAACCAGGATCGGCCAAGACGGCCCTATAGAAGGCAGTCATAGCAATGAGATAGCTCGCAATGAAAACAAAATTCGTAAAGAGCATGTGCGAAGTGGCTAAAAATCCATCGATTAGTTTCCCTATCAGCCCAGATTGTTTACATGCCAAGAAGGTATACTCACATTTGGCAATCACGACTAGCCAGGTGACCAAGACCCAGAAAGACGTTGCCTGGAATATACTTGAAAAATAGGGTGTTTTCAACATAGCGTCCGGAGTAGGAACCGGGATGACAAACTTGACAATTCCAACATGCATAGCAAGGAATTCTACAATACTGAGTGGCAAACCAAAGTACCACGGAAAAGCAGCGAGTGTGCGGAAGATAATGCCTAAAACAATGAAAGGGAGGATATATATGAGGCGATTGACAGTCGTCTGGCGAGGAGAGAGGTTAGGTTTATGGATAAAAGGAACGAGATGTCTACGCTATTCAAAAAAGAATACAATACCCTTGACCATCGTTTTCCTTTGGATCCCGGGATCTGACCTATCCGTGAGCTCATGTTGGGGTTTTCTTCTGCGGCCACTTCAAATTCCAATACAGCTCGGTCCCAAACATACGATAGATTCTTTTCTTTGGCAAAGTCGAGCGGTGTTTTACCATCTTCATTTCGCGCATCTGGGTTTCCACCGTATTCCAACATTTTGCGAATACAGATTTTGTTGCCTTTCACAACCGCCCAATGGAGCGGTGTTAGCTTGGTATTGTCTGTTGCAGCTATGTTGGCGCCAAATCGAAGAAGAACATCCACAGTCAAGGCATCGCCCTGATACGCTGCCCACATCAATGGTGTATGTCCGCCTACAGTGTCAATGGCGTCGATGTCCATGCCAAGAAATAGAAAATACAGGACAAGCATAGCCTGAGACGAATGAACAGCCAAATGCAAAGCGTTAAAGCCTTGTCCATCCTTGATGGATGGGTTTGCACCTTCCTTGATGAGTCTGTGCACGGCTGCCAAGCGTCCATTTCTAGTACTACATTAGTCTTGCTAGCTCATACCGTACCACGTTAAAATAGAACATCCTATACCTTGCTGCCCAATGCAAAGCTGTAGCCTTCAAATCACCGGCTTCGAAGTCGACTGTAGCGCCTCTATCGATGAGATACTTGATAATGACGTCTTGGTTACTCAGAGCCGCATAATGCAAGGCAGGGATGCCTTGGGGATCCAAGTCATTTGTAGTAGCCTTTCCGTTGTCTAGCAAATATCGAACATCGTGGAAGGAGCCACGCTGAGCAGCTTCGAAAAGGGTTATATCTGGAGATGTGCAGCTTAAGTAAGTGATTGACTACCGGTTCAAGACGAGGTCAGGCACCATTAGTGGACCTTACCATGAGGAGAAGCGGAAAGCTCTATGCGCACGTCTGGACTTGATACAGCTGGTTCAGCGACATTGGCTTTATTGTCGTATTCAGACAGCAAAGGCTGCTTGTCGTGATTGTCTTGTTCAGGCATGTCAGCCAAGTGCGTAGTACGGCCAAGAATCTTTTGAAACACAGTTCAGGTGCTTCTACTGCTTTAATTTCTCTGACTGCCAAAAAATACCAGGCTAAATAATCCGTAGCCTCTTTCTGCTTGCTAACTCATTCGTTGTTATGCTAACCATACACCCTTTAAAAGAAAACATGCTCAAGGTGTCTAGTTTTTACTTTAAAAAGCTTTCAAGTTGACACACGCTTTATCGTGATGAACAAACTACTCTATGTATCGCCAAATATCTTGCTTTAATAGTGGGTGGTGACAAAAAACATTGTAAATGCAGGTAATATTTACAAAATCAAGAAAAGTCAAACAGAAGAGGTTGTTCATTCTGTATGTTGTTTCTTGGCTGCTGGTTCTTGAACAATCTGTTCTGCTTCCCGTTTCTCTCCTGAATAAGTAACAGCTACGCTACTATCATTGCTAGTGGAAGTAAGCGGAGTGCGGGTCACAGTGGTAGCTCCAAGTTTTTCTTCAAGCTTTTTGTTCTTGTTCTCCAACATGGACAGCTTAACCTTGAGGCGGGCAAGACTGGCTTCAGCCGCGTCCTTCTCTTCTTTCAGCTTTTGTGATTCTTCATCGGATATACCAGCTGCTGCTCCTTGACTTTGTTTGGACTTGAGTTCATTAAGCTCCTTTTCAATTTTATCCTTTTCTTCTTCCGCTGCCTTCTTAGCTGTCATTGCGCCGCGAGCATGTAACAGAAGCTGATGGTGCTTGGTCTAGATAGATAGGAGAGTTAGAGTCCATGGTTTGCTTTATCGAGTTTAACGGTAGTTCTCAAATCCTTACCTTAAGATTATTATGTTGAGTCGTGGCAGTCGTTGCTTTCTGCTCCGCCTCTGCCTTCTCCTTTTCAATCTCGCTGACTCGTTGCTCAAGATCTTTCTTTTCTTTTTCAAAGATAGCCATGGTGGCCTCCAGCGCTTGCTTTTCTTGTTCGAGTTTAGCAATGCGACTTTCCAGACCCTGCTTCTCCTCTGATGCCTTCTGTAAAAATGAAGAAACCGTTCAGTATCCAAAATGGTCCGTCGCCTCATACATAACACAACTCACATTAGCTCCGTTCGCATTCATAGCATCGTTCTTCTCCTTTTCACTAGTGTACATTCGCTTGAATCGAATAGCCATCTGGCCGCGTTCAGCACTCATCTTTTCGAGCTTAGCTGCCTTCTCCTCTAATTCTTTAACTTGTGCCTGAAGTTGGGTGATCTGAGTTTCCATTGTAGCCTTTTGAGTCTCAAGACTTTGGACTTGTTCGTTCAACTTTGCAACTTCAGCTGGATCGGTTTTCTTTTTTTTTTTAAAAAATAAAATAATGGGGTTAACAAACTGTTTCATAGTAAAGGGGTGAAAATATGAAGAAGCTCACATTGTATCGTGTCATGATCTCAGTGGTGCGAGCAGTCCATTCCTTCTGGCTCTGTTCCAACATCTGAACATGATCCTGCGAACGTTTATAGTCGGCTTCCAGCGTCTGAATCTTGACTACAAATAGCATTGACATGAGTTATGGCTGCTATACGGGATTCTCCAAACTAATCGTGTAACACAACTTACGTTTCAAAGGCTCAATTTCCTTGTCACTGGTAAGGATGCGTTGCTCGTAATCTTGAATCTGAGAACGCATTTTCTTGAGAAGTTCGCGCAATTTGTCATTGCTATCCTTGTATGCAGCAGCTTGGTTAAGCATTTCCAGTTTGGATCTATCGGCAGCGGAGCTAGCTGCACGGTGCTTTCGCTCTTCTTCCAAGGCTTCGCGTGTTTGCTTGAGCAGCCGTTGAGCATATTCCATGTCACCTTTAGTACGCTGCAACTCTTGGCTAGCATCCGTCAGTCGAACGTCGAGCAATTCCTTATCTCTGCGCAAAGATGCATTCACTTCTCGAAGTTCTTGCACCACTCTATCGGAGAGTGACGCAATGTCCATACCATTCGGTACACCGTTGGTGGATGCATCGAATTTGGTGGAAAGGGACGCCATGAGCTCTTGGATTTGTACGGCCAGTTTGTCTTCGTGTTCTTGTGACTCCTTGAATCTGGTGTAAAGTTCTTGCTGCGTGGCTTCAAATTGCTCCTTCTGTCTCTGCCATGACGCTTCAGCATTCTGCAGCTTGCTTTGAGCCAATTCAGATTCTTGCTTTCTCTCATTGATTTCAAGCACCTTTTGTTCAATGTCCGTTCGGAGAGATTGGATGGTTTCTTGATCTTGTGAGCGAGAGGCAAGCTCGGTCTGGTATTTCTGTTCAGCCTCATGTACAAGTCGAAGCTGAATATCCATTTCTGCTCGAATGGTTTCCACGGAGGCTGCAGCCTGTGACTTGATTTCTTCGATTTGACTGGTTTGCTCCATGAGCTCGGATCTCTCCTTCTCCCACTTTTGTTGCGCTTGAGATAGTTGTTCATTCGCTTCTTGCGTGGTTTTGAATGCACTGGTCAATTCTGAACGAAGTTCGCTGATAGTTGCGTCGCGCTGGGCAATGCCTTCGCTGGCCTTAGTCAGTGTTGCCTCCATACCCTCAGAGTAATTTTTGTGGGTCTCAATGAATTCTTGGAGTGCCTTCTCATTGCTATCAGCTGCCGCTTTGTATTCGTCCACGCGTTGTTGCAAAGAACTAATTTCAGATTGTGCAGCGGTAAGTCGCTTGACATGATCATCACGTTCTTGAGCCACCAAATCATCGCCGGACGTCGTCGTCGCAGCCGTACCAAGTTCGACTTGATTCTTCCATCGTTGGATATCTTTTTCAGCATCTTGCAAACGAACAGTGAGGATAGTGACTTGTTCATTGGCCGCTCGAAGTTTGGTCGTCGTTTCGGAATGGGTCTCCTTAAGCAAGCGAAGTTCGACTTGAGACTCGTCGTATCGCTTTTGCCATTGATGGAGGTCGGCAGGTTGTGCATCACGAAGCTGTCGCTCTGTTGACTGGATGGTATCTCTAGCATGCTGCAAATCGCGTTCCAAGCGCTCGACCTGTTGCTTTAGATGATCGACAAACTGGGACGATTCGCTCGTGTTGGCTCTAAGGTTAGCATTGAGTTCCCCAAGTAACTTGGCGCTATTCGATCGCTCAGTTTCGAGTCTCATATTTTCAGCCTTCAAACGTTCGTACAACTCCTGTTGGGCGTTCTTCTCTGCTGTGATATAAGTGTTCTCATTTCGCATCAGCTCCTCTTTAGTTTGACTAGCCATAAGCTTCTCATTAAGGTCGTGGATCATGTTCTCACGAGCGGCAAGGCGTTGCTCCAAATCGGTAGAAAGTCGTCGAAGTTCGCTGATCTGAGCATTTCGAGATTCGCTCGTGTTGACGAGTTTCTCACACTTCTCTTGCAAGTGGGCAATTTGAGCGTTGGCTTGCGCTATATCTCGACGAAGAGACGTTGCTACCTTTTGAGATTCTTCTAATTCTGTTTTGAGATGGCCAACGTCTCGGGTAGTCTCCAGTCGAATGGATTCTAAAGTCGCTTCATATGATTTAACAGTTTCTTCATATTTGCTAATTTGAGCCTGCAACTGTTCGCTGTCGGTCCTACCGATCGTTTCCTCGCGCATCATTTTCTTATACATATCTCTCTCACTAACAGCGGCTTGAAGTCTATAAAATTAAAGCAATGTGTTTCAGTTTGTAGGGTCGTTTCGTCAAAAAAGGACTGTATAACTAATGATAATTTACCTTAGCTCGCTGGAGGTGGATTGTTCGCGAAGTTTGGTGATGAGCGTTCCAGCATTTTCAAAGGCTGAATCAAATGCGGCGGTTGATTGTATGTCTTCATTACTGGCTAGATCCATCTGTTGCTGCTTTGATGCCAAAGCTTGCTGGGCTTCTCGTAGCTTGTTGATAAGATTTTGGTTCTGCTCTTGCAGCTCGGCAATATTTTTAAACACTAAATCGCCTTCAGCCATGGAGGGAGGAGCAGAGTCCAATCCATTGGATGGGTTGATGACAGATGAGTAGGGATCGCCACGCGTTGCAACATCATGGAGAAGATATCGAAGCTGATAGTTGGTATCATCCAGCGATACCTGTAGAGCATCTTTTTGTTGTTGCAGATGCTTTATTGTGGTCTCCATATGTAATTTCTAGAATACAGCAGGCGTTAGTAGGCGATTCAAAAGCAGATTTTCGTTATTATCCCTTGCTCTCTTTTGTATTCAACTTACAGCAGTATCATACTGTTCATGTTCATCAGCGAACTTCTTAACTCGTTGGTTAGCAGTATGTAGAGAAGATCGTAACTTGGTCAGTTCGTCTTCAAGGCGAGAGTAGTACTGCTGAGCATCACGTTTCTCGCGCAAAAGACGATCAGCTGAGGTGCGTAAGCTTTCACTCTGAGTGGTCAGCTTGTTGTAATCGCCTCTCAATTTGAAGTAATCTTCGTAAATATCGTCCCATTGCTTTCCGCCGCTTTCATATTCTTGAATCAATCTCAATAGGTTGCTGCTCGCTATTGGCTCGCCGGGAACAACAGCTGCATCTGGACTTCGAGGTGTAGTGGATACTCCAGTAAGCTTCTGAAGCTGTGCTCTTGTTAGTTCCAGTTTCTGCTGAATTTCAACGATCCTAGTCTTAAGCGTTTCGTTTTCGGCCCTGAGGTTATCTACTTGTTGCTGTGCCTGAGCTTCGATTTGGCTAATCTTGGATCGACTTTGAGAGATTTCTGCTTCTAGAACACTACGGTGACGTTGACTAACGGTAATGATTTCTTCATTGGATTTACGATCTCGCTGGTGTTGAAGGTTGAGTTCATCCAGTCGTTCTTCAAGATCTTTGACCTTTGCTTCAGACGACCGTAACTTGGGACCAAGCTCGGTCTCCACTTCTCGAAGATCTTTCAATTGGCTTTGCAAAATGTCTCTTTCCTTCTTCATACTGATATTTTCTTCTTGGAGTTGGGTGATAGTCAGGCGCTACACAAAGTTTCTATTTGTCAGTATAGGTCGTCTACAAGATGCTTTACAGATCACCAAATGCTTACTTGTCTCTCGCGCTGGATGTTCATCTCCTGCTCTAATTTAAACATCTCCTTTTGATTATAGGCGTTTCGTTCGGTAAGTGTCTCGAGCTTAGATTTGAGATCTTGACTCATGAGCTGATAGCAATTGGAAGTCAGTATACACCATGTCTTCCTACTGTACAATGCGTATACGCACCTGGGCAGTCATCTTTTCTGAACTCTGTTCTTGTTTCTCGATTTCGAGTTTGACCTTTGTAAGCTCGAGCGATCGAAGTTTTCCATTGACATCAATGTTCTCCTCTGTAAACTCGAAAGTTAGACGTAAGATCATAGGTATGAACAACCATTGGGTCGTAAATCGTACCTCTCACTCTGGCCAGATCCAGCTTAAGACTGCTGATGGTCGCCAAATGTTCAGCACTGCTACGCTTTAATGATGCAACCTGATGTTCAGCTTCATGCTTTTCTTTTTCGGCAGTTTCGTGAGCTAGCTTGAGTTCCTGGAATGAATTTTGGATGACAGACAGCTCCGATTCTACATATGCGATGAAACAATACCAACACGATTAGCAAATGATCAGCAAGCAGGACACGAGATCCAAAAAGATTAAAAGCGGTTACTCACGGAGGGAATCGGCACGTTTCTTCTCTGCAGCAGAAATCTCTTCTAGTTGATTTCTTTGCTTGAGAAGCGCCTCAAGCTCCATATCTAGAAAGGTTTACGTAGAGTGTTTAGCCATAGCTTGGCCTTCGGACGCTGCTCTAATAGCAATCTCACCTTTGAAGAGTTTCTGGGCCTCTCCTTCCGTGGAGGACATTTGTCGAATTCAAGGGATGGCCACGGGAATTATACGCAGCGTCGAAGCGTTTTTGACTATGCAACAGCAGCGCGTGCCCATAGTCAAATTGGAAAGTGCTGAAAATTTGCGTGACGTCACACATTTTTTGGAATAGATGGATGGCAGGCTCGATTCAAGGCACAGAACAAAGACAATGAACCGACCGGCTGCTTCCAAACCAGTTCTGTTCGTCACAGGTACAACTGCAGTGTTGATGACTTTGGGAGCCACTTGAAAACTCATGCGACTGATTGATTAGATCTTGATGGAACGTTGCTCCACACCGATCACACCATTTCTCAGCGCACTGTCAAAGCGTTGACTCGAGCGCAAGAAGTCGGTATCCAAGTTATGATAGCCTCGGGAAGATCACCTAGAAGTGTCCACAAAGTGATCGATCATCTTGGCGGCCTCGTTCCCGATCTGACGATATGTTGCAACGGAGCCATTATTTACGATGCCCAACAACGACGTGTCCTACAAAAGGACGAGATATCGGTTGATGTGGCCAGAACGTTCATCCAAGACATGCTCAAAGTTTTGCCAAATGCTGGAATAGCTTGTGAAATCACAACAGAAACTGGAACGGAATTCCGATGCAATCATGAGTTCAAACGAGTTCGAGAACAATACATTTATTATGAGATTGAAGAATTTGAGGATTCTCTCAAGATGCTGGACGGTGTAGCCGGTAGTAACAAAATTCTGATCCTATGCCAAGGATGGAACCCTGCAGAAATGTACGCAGTGTGTCCCAAAGAGTACTTGGACAGAGAGTACAGCCCTGTCACCATCTCCTACAGCAATTCGTTTCAGCTTGAAATATCAGCGCAAGGAATTAACAAAGGCAGTGCGTTGAGCAGATATTGCGAATCAAGAGGAATAACGCCAGACCAAGTGGTCGTGTTTGGAGATGAAATGAACGACTATGAAATGGTGGCCTGGGCAGGTACTTCCATTGTTATGTCCAACGGCTCTACTCGCACAAAGAGCGTCGCTACCAAAGTGACGGTCAGTAATGACGAGGATGGTGTTGCTGTAGAGGCCGAAGCTTTATTAGAAAAATATTACCCTTAAATAAAACCATTACTAGACAATCAATCGTGAGTAGCATTAACGTGCGGAATTTCAAAACTATGACGAGAACTTATTTTGACCCTCCCGGCCACTTCCACAACACTTTAACCCATTGTCGAATTCAACATGCTGCGCTCTATTGTCTCCACACTTCCTCGTACTGCCGCCCGTGTCGCTCTTCGAAATGCACCTACAGCTACCAGACCATTGGTTCCTGCCTACAGCTCTTCACTCGCTAAAGCCATGCCTGCTTTCGGATCCGCTATGCGCGCTTACACTTCTTCAGTCGCCCCCGAGATCAAGCGTGCTTCTGTTCAATGTATGTATCTATTCACTGGGAAATACAATGGGATGTAAATAACTAAAAATTCAATCAGGCCCTGCTCCTCATTTCACTTCCACTGCTGTTGTTGACGGCGAGTTCAAGGAAATCTCCCTCACTGATTACAAGGGACAATACGTCGTCTTCTTCTGGTATCCCATGGATTTCACTTTCGTTTGCCCGACTGAAATCATTGCCTTCTCTGATCGCATTGAGGAATTTAAGCAGTTGAATACAGCTGTCATTGCTGCTTCAACTGACAGCGGTGTGTAACGAAATCTCGTGACGAGCGTATCACAATTCAATTGTTAATTGTTATTTACTACTACCAGAATTTTCTCACCTTGCATGGGTCAACACTCCTCGCAAGCAAGGTGGACTTGGTGAAATGAAGATTCCTATCCTTGCCGACAAGACCAAGAAGATTGCTCGCGAATATGGCGTCCTTTTGGAGGATGCTGGTGTAGCCCTCCGTGGTTTGTTCATCATTGATCCCAAGGGAGTTGTCAGGTAAGTCCTACCATGAAGTAGTGTATAACCAGCCAGAATGGCTAAACACAGATTCCAACAGACAAATCACTATCAATGACCTGCCCGTTGGCCGATCTGTCGATGAGACTCTCCGTTTGGTTGAGGCTTTCCAATTTACCGACAAGCATGGTGAGGTTTGCCCTGCTGGATGGCAAAAGGGAGGAAAGACCATCAAGCCTGATGTTGCCAAGTCCAAGGAATACTTCTCCAGCGCTTAAACGTTTGGGAGAGAGAATTAGACACTTTTTATAAATGAAATGCGTGATGAAACCCGAGAATAAACCACGTGACTTACTGCGACCGGTCCTTTTTTTTTTTTTACGAGATTTTTTTTTTTGGGACATTTGTAGAATCTCATTCTCTTTGGTTGCTTGTCATGAACGCTGGAGCTTACGGTACCCCACAGCCACGACAACCTGTCCAGCAAATGGCTTACATTTGTGCCGGTATGTTATGGTTTACCAGCTTGCATAACTATTAATCATGGCAGCGCATCTAATTACGTATGCCCGTTTGATCATAGCCTGCGGCAGCGAAAACACAATCAAACCTCGTGAGCCTATACGATGCCAGGATTGCGGACACAGAATCATGTACAAGAAGAGAACTAGACGTATGGTTCAGTTTGAAGCTCGCTAATCTCACTGTTTTGGGAATTTCACGAGTTTGAGGATGATCGACCCATCAACCACCCAACTATGTTCAGTTCGGCCACACTATTATAGCGTTGTTGTGATCGATCTTCGATTGTGTTATATTTCATGTCCAAACCCCCCGTGGCCCACAACGTTCACATAACCTATTAGCATTCAATAAATCTTTCATGTAACATATGGAATGGCGTGTAATTGACTTTGCGACAGAAGTTGGCGCAGTCGTTAAAGTGCGAGCGAGGCGAGTCTTGTGGAAGGCTTTTCACAGCAACTGAAGATTGTTTGACTTGACTTGTCATGATGGATGTTCAAAGTAGGGCTCGTAGTGTCCGATGATAATGAAAGTCTCAGCTCTTGCATCATCACTTTGGGGTTCTGAAGCCAGCAGGCAGGCCAAGGAAATTTGTTATTTTGTTTTCTTTAGGCCAAAACATCACATATAAGCCGACATTGAGTGTAGCCATGGTAAAATTCCACCAAGCTGTAGTCAAGATGAAGCAGCTATCATTCCTACATCGAAGTACTTTTGATAGAAGCTCTTTGATAGCGATCTCTGTACGCCAGCCAAAATAAAAAAAACCAGCTATTTTGTATATTTTCAGGCACCGCTATCGACAAGCGCTACAAATGGCTCGGGAAATTGGGGGTCCTGTCTTTTTTTTCCCTTTTTACACATTCATCACATCATGTCTTCTGTCATTCTTGTCACCGGTGGCTCTGGTCTGGTCGGTAAGGCCATCGAATGGGTCATTGAAAACGATAAATCTGAGCGCTACGGAAAGAAGGAAGGCGAAACCTGGATCTTCCTTACTTCTAAGGATGGTGATCTTAGGCAAGTATTCTAGATGATGGGCTACATCTGTACTTCAACCGATGTCGCTTAGGGTTGGAAAGGCGAATGGTTTCCAATTCCTCGAAGGAATTGTGACCTTCACATAGTTTAAGCTGGATGAGATCATCCCCTCCCATGACTAATACCCCCCTCTCTTATGCACTTACAGAAAGCCAGAGGATGCTAAGGCTATCTTTGAAAAGTACAAGCCTACCCATGTCATTCACTTGGCCGCTCTTGTCGGTGGTCTCTTCAAGAACATGAAGTACAAGCTTGATTTCCTTCGTGATAACTTGCTTATCAATGACAATGTCCTCGAGACCTCCAAGGTCTTTGGTGTAAGTACCCAATGTTGAGCTATATGGCATTGGAAGGGAGACTTATGGCTGATCTCCTGTCTTTTTCGATTATAGGTCCAGAAGGTTGTTTCATGTCTTTCTACCTGCATTTTCCCTGACAAGACTAGCTACCCCATTGACGAGACCATGATCCACAACGGTCCTCCCCACGAGTCTAACTTCGGTTATGCTCACGCTAAGCGTATGATTGATGTCCAAAACAAGGCATACAACGAGCAGTACGGATGCAACTTCACTTCCGTCATCCCTACCAACGTTTTCGGTCCCCACGATAACTACGATCTTGAGGATTCTCACGTCTTGCCTGGTTTGACCCACAAGTGCTACTTGGCTAAGCGTATGTTTTATTTCCCTATGTTTCATTTGTAATCTATACTGGTTGCTGACTCATTTGGTCTGTTATAGAGAACAACACTCCTTTCATCGTTGGTGGTACTGGCAAGCCTCTCCGTCAGTTCATCTACTCTCGCGATCTCGCCAAGCTCTTCATCTGGACTCTTCGTGAATACAAGGAGACTGAGCCCATCATTCTCTCCGGTAAGTAGTGTTTGATACATATGGTAGCTTTGACCTCTTTTACTTACACAATGTTTAGTTGGTGAGAAGGATGAAGTTTCCATCAAGGATGTTGCCGATGCTATTGTCAGCGCTGTTGGTTTCGAGGGTGAATACAGCTTCGATACCACTCGTTCCGATGGTCAGTTCAAGAAGACTGCCAGCAACGACAAGCTTCTCAAATATATTCCTGACTTTGAGTTCACTCCCTTCAACGATGGTAAGTGATGCATGCGAAGCATAACCGTGCGTTATTGTATGCTAAACTCCTTTATTTTTCTCAACCATAGCCGTCCAAGAGTCCGTTGCCTGGTTCCTTGAAAACTACGACACTTGCCGCAAGGGCCATTAGATTAAATACATATAAGCCATACCCCATCTGTAGTAAACATAGTCACTACAATTACAGGATGCTGAAAATATAACATCTTTTAAAAAAAATACTGATCCGCTCAAAGGAGATCCGCCAGACTCGTGAATGATGTCATTTTGAAAGCTTTGCATACCTTCGAAATGGATGTATGTTTATGAGTTGCAGTCCCTGAGCTGTCATAACACTTTGAACATAATATGATAAAGCAGGGACGAAGATCAATTGCCGCATATTGTCAATGACAGCCCCTGATGTCCCATAGCCACCAAAATTCAATGGGAGAATGCGGGATTTTTTGTCGTATTGAAAACTCAGTTGAGCAGCTTTGAATAGTCAGCTAGTACTCCAACCAAGCCTTTGTGAGTGCTTGAACTTGGGCATTTGTCGCATACACCTGTTTGATTCACTCTTCGTATACGCTGATTTGTCATGTGTCCTCCGTCTCCACGTCAGTACGGCTCCTCTTGACATTAGGACTTTTGTCAAAATAGCCGATTGATTTATTTTCATCAATTGGAAACTTTATAGGCCATGTTTCAAGCAGGAGCAGTTAGGATAGAAGTCAACAGATTGATGCACACCTCTGGAAGAACGATACCAGCGACTTTCCCTTTAATGATCTACTGCCTCGTAGGCGTTCAAATTTGAATGATAGCCTGGGCCACAAATGCATTACTAACCTGTTCCGATAGCCAGGTGCGCAAGATGATTTGCAAAATGATGTGATCGAAGCATGTGGACCTAATTATGGATTCATCGATGTCGGTGACGGTAGGAGTTTATATGCAAGGGAAAGGCCGGGAAGATGGCTGAAATCTATTTGCTATGGCAGTCATGCTGTTTTCGAGATACAATGTTATCATTATTTATGTTATTTAAACAGAACAGGTTTCTATTGACTACAAGCTCACATGACTCACTAGTCGATTGCCTACCGAATGTTCTGGTCGCTTCGTAGCTGGCCATAGCAGCTAGACATGTGGTGTCAGGTTGCTGTATTATGTGATTTGAGGCTTTTCAGAGTTTTGAAGACAATCCGGTTAATCAAGTTCGTTTCGAAGCATGAACTATGTAGGAGCACTGACGAACGCACATGGACTCATTTTACTTAATGTTGAACAAAGAGCATGTAGTAAAAAAGCCTTTCTACTTGCTCATCATGGCGTTGGCAGTCAGACGTTGCAGCACGCCCCGTTTCCTTTGCTGGCTCACAGCCCGAGCAGAACTTCTTACCGCATCCATGGATCACTAATGATGCATTCTATATAATAAAAGTGTAATGTTTTTGAAATCTCTTGATTATTTAAATTGCATAAGCTATGTTTTAAGTTCAAGAGCGCCAAGTTGCTGGTAATGTTCCAGGTTTTCAACTTGAAACTCCGAATTGACAACTATGAAGTCCGATTTTCGTAACCGGATGTATGGTACTTCCAGATTTGTTTACCATTCCAACGAACAACCTATGCTAATATGATGTATATAAAAGTGATATGGAGGTAATTTTGAGCAGAGTATGCGCTCAAGCTGACCATGTACGGGCCAGTTTTCTGGAAATTATGATTGACCAAACAAAGCGACAAATTTTTGGTGTTAGACCCTCAAATTGTGGATCGGGAAAGTCCGCTCTGTTCGTTTGAACAATTGACTACCGGAAATCCCATTATCCCGTCTCGCGTACGGTATAAAAAGGCCAGCCATTCGTCAAATCTAGTCACATTAAAATCTAAACATGTTAGCTTCTAACCTTTCAGAAGCAGAATCTGCTGCCACAGAAAATACTGCAGTAGCCTCACATAATGCCCACGACACCGAGTTCCCTAATGGCGTTGACACTACCTTTCCACTTTATACTACGGATACCAATCGCGCTGGATTCACAGATGAATACACAGTTGAAACTAGAGATGGATTTAAGCGAAAGACATCAATTGTGAACGAAAAGGTCCAGGAGGATCTTTTGGTTACGTGGCGAATTGATGACCCTGAAAATCCTCAAAATTGGTCAAAAGGCTATCGCTTCATACATACTGCCGTTGTGGCTTCCTTGGTGGTCTGCGTTGCATTCGGCTCATCTTGCGTTACTGGTGATTTAAGTGGTCCCGCCAACACGTTTAATGTTTCTATGGAAGTCTCCATCCTCCAAACCTCTCTTATGGTCTGCGGGTTTGGTGTTGGCCCTCTCCTCTGGAGTCCTCTCAGTGAATTGTACGGTCGTCGTCCCATATATACCATTGCATTTGGAGTCTACACCATTTTCAATATACCATGTGCTCTGGCTAAAAACATTGGTACTATATTGGTGTTTCGGTTCCTCGGTGGTGTTTTTGCATCTGCTCCTTTGACTTTGGCGGGTGGCTCCATTAGCGACATCTTTGCTGCCTCGGAGCGTGGTAACGCTATTGCATGGTTCGCTGCTGCTCCCTATGGTGGCCCTGTCATTGGTGCTCTCGTATCTGGATTTATTGGTATGGGCGCTGGCTGGAGATGGATATACTGGGTCAACCTAATGTTCGCTGGTGTCATGTGGATCATGGTATCCTTGTTGCCCGAAACGTATGCCCCCGTTTTACTTGCAAGAAGAGCTGCTAAACTTCGTAAGGAGACGGGAAACCAGGCTTATGTGACTGAACAAGAACGCTTCCGTGCAAGCTTCATGCAAACAGTCAAGATCACCATGGTTCGGCCCTTCACCATGCTTATAAGTGAACCCATCCTCGTGCTGATGTCGCTTTACATCGCTTTGATCTATGGTCTTTTATACGCTTTCTTCTTCGCTTACCCCGTGGTATTTAGCGAATTATACGGTTTCAATGATGGCCAAATTGGTTTGACATTTATTGGTATTCTCATCGGCACTGGCTTTGCTCTGGTTGTCACCCCACAACTGGAAAAGCGATACAATGCTTTGGGCCGTGACCCTACCCCTGAGGATCGTCTTCCAGGAATGATGTTTGCAGCTCCCTTTGTGCCTATTTCTCTGTTCATCTTTGCCTGGACTTCGTACCCATGGGTGCATTGGATAGGACCTACTATCAGTGGTATTCCATTCGGCTTTGGAATGGTCTTGATTTACTACACAGCGAACAATTACCTCATTGATACCTTCATTACGTACTGTGCCTCCGCACTTGCGGCAAAGACGGTTGTCAGAAGTGGACTTGGCGCAGCTTTCCCATTGTTCATTACCCAAATGTATCACCGACTTGGCTTCCAGTGGGCCAGCACACTACTAGCATTTATCAGTTTGGCCATGGTTCCAATTCCTTTTGCCTTTTATCGATACGGAGCTGCCATTCGAGCTAGAAGTAAGACAGCATCTCAATAGTCTAGAAGTGAATGTAATTTGTAAACGTGTGCTACTCCCGCACAAAGTGTTAATAAAAAACAATAATACCACAGCTGGTGTGAAAAAAAAAATTAAGGCAGGCAGGTACTCAAAAAACGTATGGCCTGATGGATCAGGTACCATTGTTTCCCAAAACACAATATTGGCCAACATGTCTTTCCGTCATCACAACTCTTGTACAAAGATTGATTGTTTAAACTGGCACAATGGCCGTCATAAGTTTATTACAAACAAAAATGGAAAGTCCATCAATGCGTTTAATCGAAGAGACCGAAGCCCATATCTTCCTCAGACTCCTCCTCATCCTCAACAGCAGCGGGAGCGGACTCCTCAGCAGCGGCAGCGGCGGCAACGGGGGCAGCGGAAGCAAACTCCTCGGGGTTCTCAATGCGGTGCTTGAGGTCCTCGGCTTGGGGAATGCAGTAGTCAGAGTTGACGGAGATAGCCAAGAGGTTTCTGTAACCGTTGGCGATCAAGTGGGGAACGGCAGCAAGGGTGGGGTAACCAGTGGCCAAAGAGATGGAAGCAACTTGGCTGACAGCAGCAATGAAGTTGGCGAGCAAAGTCTCCTCCTCAACGTCAAGGACGGAAGCGGGGAAGCAGGTACCCTCATCGTAGATTTGGATAACAGTCATACCGTAGGTGAAGGGAGAGATGTTCAACATGTTAAGCAAAGCAGCTTCGGAGGCACCGACCTTGGCGTTCTTGGCGATAAGGTTGACGTTGGAGACAATTTCAATGGTACCACGGGCAATCTTGGTTGGGATACCAAGAGCCTGGAAGAAAGAGGTCTTACCGGGTTCCATACCAGTGTTACCGGCAGGGACTTCGACATCAACGGGAGCGATGGCACCAGCACGAGCAGGAGCAGCAACACGGTTGGAGAGAATCTTCTCACGGATATCCTTGAGGTCACAGTTGGTGAAGATGAAACCGATGTTACCCTTGACGAAAGGAAGAAGACGTTCGTATTCGGGGCTCTCAGTCATGTAGGTCTTGAGGGCACGACGAACCATGGTGTTCTTACCCATCAAGACAACAGCTTCGCCACGGAGGGATTGACGAATCTGATGCATCTGGTTGGAACCGACATTGTCAACATTGACAATGAAGATGGACTTGTTCTCCTCAAGAAGAGACTTGAGCTTGGAGAAATAGGCTTCTTTGGCTTCACGCTTCGACATGATAATATCTGTTCGAGGACTTTTAATGAGCCTGTATTCAAATGGATTAGCATGATGGGTGGGATGGATGGATGGATGGATGGTACGATCAAATTACCTTTCGGAAAAGAGGATATTTCCTTGGTTGGCAACTGACAGTTCCCTTTTCTTTTTTTTTTTTGGGCCGTATTTGTGACTGCGTTTGTGAGCCGACCTTGGGCTTTGACCATTCATTTTTATCTTCATCAAACCCTTTGTTTGCTGTTGTCCGTCGTCGTTTTCCAATGACTGCTACTCCCTCTATATGGATGTCTACTCCCTCCAAGCTTGACAAAATCTTTGGAAAGCTCAATATCACGGCGTTTCGAGTTCCCTTCGTCCACCGCAAAGTCAAAGTGTACTGGGACCCTCCTCGCCTGGCAGAACCCAATTTGTCTCACCGCTCATTACACCGTCCACCGCCGCCTGTGCCTAACCCAAACTTTCATTGTGTGGCCTGCGACTGTACTTTCCACTCCACACGAGATATGGCTTCACATCAATGTCCACCTTACTATCACATCGAAAAATCTTTACAACGGTGTTGAAAATACTCCTCGGTTGTTTGCATCGTACCGCATGGTCGGATCGTCGCTACCAAACAAGTCTAAAATAAAAAGCATGTATCTATTTTTTTCTTTATCAATTGAAAACAAAAAGGTTGTATAGGGTAATTGTACAGAAGGGGGGTTGTAAGCTTCCTCTATTAGAGATGCGTACAGTTTCTAGAATGGCATGTTGGACTTGCCCTTGGAAGATTCTTTCAGCTTTTCCTGTTGAAAAAGTGAAAAAACAGTAAATAAAAATATGCTCATCACCGAACATCGCCATGCAACTTTTCTCCTTTGTTTACCTCTCTCCAATTCTTGATAGTTTCGTTCATCTTTTCCATGTTTTGACGGATAGAAGCTTCCCGCTCGGCGCGCTTACGCTCATGCTTCTCAAGCTTATTGGGTCGAGCTCTAAGTACCTTGTTAGCTGACTTCTCTGGGAGTCCTAAGGCGACTGTATCCTCGCCCATCAATTCAGCAACTTTACGCAAGTCGCTTTGAACTCGTAGGGACAGTCGTGGCTTTCTCCAGTGTGATTTGCCGGTGGACTCATTCTTGACAAATTGGGGTTTGACATCGGCTTCGGTGATAGGTTTTCGGCTAATGCGAAGTAACTGATTTACAGGTATTCTAGAGAACACTGCCTTGTAGAACCGTTGGTTGGCTTGAACAGAAGCAGACGACATGGCTAGGGATTCACAAAGTTCCTGTCAATATTTTTTTTTGGCCATTTTGTTTACTGAGTGGTCACGTGAAAATTGTAACTGGGTATCCTCACCTCGTTCGACATTGCACGACCGCTGAAATAGCGTCAATTAAGCAGTGCAGCATGTTGAGCAAAATAAGAATGGATAATACATGGTTTCAAGTAGTTGATATATTTACAAAAGACACAGTATAGTACAAGTGCTTATATGGCTTCAAAAGTCTGGATCTACAGTATCTCTTCAAAGACTAGTTAAGCTGCACTTATATCACTTTTACAAATCTACGATCCATACACATTGATTCCTTCTCCTAGAAGCACAAAATCGTATATAATCGTAAATACAACAGCCAAGGTAATCAATGTGAATGCCAATATAGCAAGCAGGAATGATTTAACGCTGCCTAAAGCAGGAAAAGCTTGAAATCTTCCTTTGAACTGTCCATCCCTGAAAAAAGAAACAGAATTGGTATGCGATGCAGATCCCGATACAAATGTGGCCGTTCGCACGCTCAAAGGGCTATATGGATCGACGGTTACAATTGCCAAAGACTGCGTAGGGCTCACGGAACCCGAGTGTCGTGATCGGATATGACTGGAAGTGTAACCTGTCTCAATCGACAAAGTCACAGACGGTCCACGACTGCGCGGCTGTGGAATATACTCTTCATGGATACTTCCTCCTTGCTTTTCCTTGTGGTCTAAAGTTACCGTATTGGAAGAATGAAAGAGGGTTTCATGTTTGTCACTTTCTTGGGACATCAAGTCTTTTGACACTATCTTGGTTGGTTCATTTGAGCTGTTGGCATAGGGTATATTAGGTGGGATCGTCAATAAGTTTCCTTCGACATTGTTACTGGTATAAGGAAGTGAATGATGATCTGAGTGGTTTGTGTCAGTCAAGATGATATCGGGAATGATGGGATGTTGTGTGGAGATATCTTTGGCTTTTTGATCCAACGAAAACGCGGGGACATCCAAGTCGGCTGGCTGCTCCATTTTCGAATGATTCGTGACGTGAGACATGTGAGTAGATGGTATTCTCTGTATGGATATTGACCGATTTTCCTCGGGGTTGTACATGACAAAAGTATCATGATCCGCTGCAGAGTCATGCTGAGGAGGATCTTCAATTTTCGCTTCGTATCTTTTAGAAATGAAATACAACGCAAATGGCAGTACGAAATTAACCGTCTGCGATGTATAAATTAGCTATTTTTGCATTTTAAACTAGCTTTCTTCAAATTGAAGTGCTTACCGATTGTAGGAACAGACTTGTCCAGTTCAAGAACATATTTAGCCAATCACTGGTTTGAAGTAAACTGTACGGAAGATCGTTTTAATAAAGATGTTGTATACGTTACTTGCCTTTTGACTAAAGTTGATTAACTTACATTACAATGAACCATGGAGCGCCACTGGCCAGGAAATGCGCCAAGTACTTGTTACAGACCCGGCCTCTCAATAGGTTTGAGCGAATGACAATTGTGAAAACTGGGACTGATGTGACAAGTGCCACTAACGGAAACATGTACACGGCTACTTTGGAAGCAATTGAACCTATAAATGCTGTTCAGTCATCTGGTAGCTGCATCCATTTCGTCTGCTGATTTAATATTACCATCTGTCCTCAAGAAGTCTAATATATTGCTTGATCCATTCATAGAATAGCTCATAGCCCCTGTGATACCTAGTCGATTGTCATTAGCACGAAATTCGTTGTGACAGGGCATATTTTGCACGTCCATCAACTTACCAATCAAGATGTAAAAGAAGCATGAAATGCCGAGGGACAACCAAATGCAAGTATGTATAGATACGTCCCGTCGAACATCGTTAATCCAGGATGGAATCTTAGATTGGAAATCATTATTAGTGCTTGGCATTGAAGTTCCAAAAGCTAACCATTCAACTTACGGTTGTGATAAATGCATAGTTAAGCAGGACCGTGCCAACCACTTGGCTAGAATTATTAGAAGCGGCAGGCACCATGGATGGATCCAAGCCGTGTATGCTAAAGGATATTACCCATTCTATTAGGATACCAATCAAGAGAATGAATGATCCAATCTGTACTTTAACATTCTCCACCAAATTGAAGAATCCAAGCGGTACAACAAGGACGGCTGTAGCCAAAAGGCCGAAGGTGAAAAAAAAATACGATCCGCTTGGAAATGGAGAGTTGTTGGCTGTTTGCTCGGTGACACAAATCCAACCCGCGGGAGAGAAACCCACACCGCATGTCCGTTTGAATAATGCGATGAACATATCGTCCAACGTCTGTTATGAAAAAAGTTAAAAACCAAATTTTTGACCTCACTGATTCAAAGCAATCTGGATAGTAACCTGCACTGATATGACTATACTTGCAATATTGACAGATTGCAAGGCCAGGTATAATAGCACTTGCAGTGCCATGTGGTAATTCTTCCCCAAATAGAGTTGAGCAATCGTAGTGAACTCTACCTTGGCCTGCAATGAATAAGTAAAAGATATATGTGGTAACTAGTGTGGGTATTTCAATTTACCTGGAACTTCTCATTTCCTCTAATATTGCTCATTGCC
Source organism: Umbelopsis ramanniana AG (assembly GCF_025399195.1). Taxonomy (NCBI): domain Eukaryota; kingdom Fungi; phylum Mucoromycota; class Umbelopsidomycetes; order Umbelopsidales; family Umbelopsidaceae; genus Umbelopsis; species Umbelopsis ramanniana. Next base: position 195,657 of record NW_026252125.1, read on the forward strand.
TCGCATATGAACAACGCCGAGCAACCGGATAGGAAAGCCATTAACATGAAAACTATAGTTGGTAGCACCCATCCAGACTAAATGAAAAGAGTGCATATTTTCAGCATTAGCAACCATTCTTTGCTGGAATGTCAAAATGCCCAAAATGTCACCTGTTGGAACATTAGCGAAATGGTGGTCAGACCAGGACCCTTTGAAACGTTTTATTAGAATAGTCATTGCGTCTGAACTATTCATAGCAGCCTTTACTTACTGTGATAGAGGAGACGAGCAGTGCGGTGCTGCCCAGGAGACCGATACCTGGAGTTGCGTTGTGCACCATGGAGGAAAAGTAGTGAATGAGGGCAAAAGCAGTAAATTTCGCTAAATAGGGTATATAAATATAAAAAAACGGGTGGCGAATTTTGGTTGCTTTCGGAAAAGGTACAATTTTCATTCTCAGCCAGATGCGTCCTCCTTGAATGCCCAAAAATAACCATGCCGATGAGCCTTTGCTGTCTTCCTATTCGTAATCAAAAATAGGACGTGCAGCTCATTAATTATGGGTTTCTGCTATGGAAGAAAGGGCTTCGGCCAAAATCGTCCTAAACTGGCGGGCGTTGCTACTTTCAATCTCTAAGTTGAGCTCTTATGGAATGGACGGGTATTTAGGTATCCATGCGCTTTATTATCGTAAGTTGTAGCTTTCTTATAGGATGTCTATTGACAGAAAACCGACTCCATAAATCTGGTCTGGTCTGTGAAACACGGTCCAAGTCTGTGTCGTTAAGCCTAGTATCAATGGTAACTTTCTCGGATGTTGCTTCCTCCAACATAGCACTCAGGAGGTACTCGAAATCAGCATTGCTATCTATAATGACATTATTGGACATGTCAACATGTTTAAAACATCTTATGAATCGAGATATATCGACGGTGTCTGCTGTAATAGCACAATCATTCAAATGAATGTCGTCCAAAACCAAACGCTGACCAGCCCTTGAGCAGGTCATTAGAGCTTTCATTCCTAATTCCGTATATTCGTTAGAACAAACTTATTGTCAGTCGCCATCATATACAACATCCATAGACATACCTTGATCCATGATCTTATTTCCAGAAAGTTTCATTTCCACAAGGCTTTTGTTTTCTTGTAAGGCTGCCGAAATGAGATCCATGTCTTTGGCATACATATTAGCATCAGCATGTTTCACACTGTTTATTGTTTCGCCAACTTACGTCCACTATTTATACCACAGTAATTCATGTTGATAGATTTCAGATATGATGTTTGTTTGAACAGGTTGCAGATGCCGCTAACGCCAACATCACCTAAAGTTGTATTGCTAACATCTAGAAGCTGAAGACTGATAAAGTGTTAAAGAAGGGTATATATATCCATATTCGAGCTGTCATCAGTAGCACTTACCTTTTAAGCGACGACAAACAGGTTAAAAGTGAGCCCAAACCAAGCGACGCTATGCGCGAGCAATCTAGTGACTGCAAGTCCGGAACACAAATAAGCACTGCCTCCAAATTTTTCTCTGTACGACGGCCCATGGGATTGTTGGCAATACTGACAGATAGTCCACAGCACCTCTCTGACAACACATTCAAGGTTATTAAACTGTCTGGCTTTACCTTAAATATCTTCAATCTCTTACTTGATAAGTTGAGCTCGTCAGGTTGTGTAAAGAGTATTCCATTATCGGCGATATCGCCAATGTCACAATTGTCAAGGCTGATAGACGTCAGATTTGGAAACTTTGTTATTGCTTTTGACATACTGAGTATTGCACCTGCACCCAAAGGATTGAAAGAAATGTTTAACGCTTCTAGCGATTGTGATAAGGAGTTCACAAGCAGCGTAAATCCAGTTGCAGTTATCAAGTTTGAAGCAAGGTTTATGCCTTTGAGCTTTGGCATAATTGGATGACCGCCGTTAACAGCAGTCGCAAAGAGAGTTGAAATGGCCGAGTCATCTAGCAATAAAGTTAGCTAAAAGAAAAGACGTCTTACGAAAGGCAATGAAAGGAGCATTTTGTTCACCTAATAAATTTGCTGAGAGATCCAGTATGCTCAAGGATTCAGACAGTCCAATCGTTAGCGCCAGCGGCTTGAAGGAATGAGGAATTATACCTGTCACATACGTTAGTCTTCGGCTACCAGTTAAGATACTCAATATTCAACATAGGTTGCCTTACCTAGACCCGTCAGAAAAATTTTGTCATTATCCGAGGAACCAAGTTGCAATTTTATGTCATTGTCTGGCGGATATTCGTGTCTGGTACAAATATTCAAATAGATTTCTTCCAGAGATTTTGGTTCATAGCCTACACCATTAAAATTGGAAATTAGGTATACACGTAGTGAGATTAAACTATGGCATCCACTTACGTTCTATCGTTGCCGTTACAATCGGTTTACTATCCGAAAGAACATGAGCTAGTAAATCATTCGCAAGAATAACGGCACCCCCTGCCTCTAAATGGCTGAAATGTGGCTAGCAATGAATACTGAGTTAGCATTGTCACAGCAGCGGCTGGCAGTAGTCAAATACCAACCAATTTTGCGAACGCTATCCAGTATCTATTCGCTATCTCATGGCTCAGCCATTTAACTGTGCTGCTTTTATCAGTCCATGGGACGAGAAGCTTCCAATCTTGGTTTATATCAGTAACGTGGACTTCAATGACCTAGTAAGAGGGCATATGAGAATGTTGTGCTACTGGCATTAATACGCAGGTATTCCTTCGAGTGACCACTTACCATGGAGCTACTTTCAGGGTTATTGATTTCCATGTCAGCTACGCTTTCGCCCAGCGCCAGTGAAAGTTGAGAATTTACTTTTTGGCTAGGCATTGGTGCTGCCTCGTCGTACTCTTCGTCCGAAGATGGGAGATACTTTTCACCAAAGCGCTAACGTACCAAGATAATAAATTATCTTGCTCTGCACCGTTGATTCCGAGCGTTTAACTTACATTAGTTATGTGACTTGTCGATTCCAAAAGTTTTAATTCCGATGACCACTTGTCACTCTCTTGAGTAACATGAAAGTAATCGTATATTCGAGTTAACTTTTGCATGCAAGCCGTTTTCACTTCGAGAATATGCCCAGTTGACAAATGATCACTCGCACTATTTACTAGTGACAGTGCATCCAAGTACGGAGTGGCCAACGCATTGGTATCCTTTATCAAAGGTGTGAGTAAATGGCTTAGAAGACGAAAGAAATAAAGAAATCAATAACTTACTCCAACTTTTATTTGCCATGTGACATCGCCTTTCAGAACAAGATTATCCAATTTCAAAGCCATTGAAGCAGCATCCACATCGTGCTCTATTGCCAAGAACCCTTTGTCGAGATTCTTCAACGCCTTCTTGTTCATGGAGACTTGAAGATATGCCCTAGCTGCATCTGTTTGGTGAACTGACTATTGCTTAAAGCAAAGGCTTCACAAGTCTAACTTACCTAGGGATAAATATATTTGCGCGTTGCGAATTGAATCTGTCGAATGCAAATTTTCAAACTCTGTAGCAGTAGCTTCGCTATCTCTAATGGTTTTCAGCGGCTGTATCAGGGATTGCTATTACGGTGCGAAAGCGAGTTTTGAACTTAGAATTAGACCAAAGCACTCTTTTTACGTCTATTTACTTACAGCGTAAGACTGGTCATTGGCGAGTTCTGAGACACATGTAGAAAAAGAAAAGTTAAAAATATGCATTCACCTAAGTGACAAATTATCAATAACCAACCCATAATATCGCTTTCAATCTCCTTGCATTTTTCAAAGCTATTCATCTCTAAATGTGTGACAGCTGTCAAGGGAGGCTCTGTCAGTACAAAAACCCATTATGATTGCACCGCAGATCCATTAATACCTATATCATACAGGCAAAGTAGCTCTGTTTCTTGTAAATCATCCAGTTGAGCCAGCCTCAATTCATTTAAATGACATTCTAATGCAGTTTGAAAATTGGTTTGTAATTTGTTCAGGTTTGCAAGTTCCCACCAAGCATTTCTTTCGCTTTGTAGGTCGGATAAGTGGCGGGCATCCTCAATTGACTTCTTTAGCAGGGTTTCTGCCCACGACAAGTCTCCTCCAATTTTGGATTCAATGACTCCAAGATTAAAAGTATTCGCTCTGATTAAATCCTGCAAGTTTTCCTGATCCGCATGCTTTGCCTCGTCTTAAGTTTCTTCCGTTAGATGTAATATGTACTTTATTAATTTCTGAAAACATGAGCCCGCTAGTCTTACCTTTAAGATGTTGCAATATACGCTGCTCTATCTCGTAATAGTGTTTTGCATGTCCAAAGTCATCGCATTTGGATTCATTTTCGTCAGCTCTGTTAATGATGCCGTGAGTTAATAAGCTTATCCTGCTGGCTTATTGATGGAAGTTTTAGTTTATCTGACCCTTTGTTGAAATACAAGTCTCCATAGCTTTTGTAAAACTCTTGTCGAACACTTTGGTCGTCAGTTATATGACTCAGCACCCGCGACTCCAGTTGATGACAAACAGCAATTGCACTATGGTAGTCCTTCAATCTGTTTCTTTTTAATCAGACATTGGACTTTTATTGAGCAGGGTGGATATAATTTCTTACCTCTGCTTGCATTTGATGCGTAGGAGATCCACGCTTAGATCAGATATTAGCAGCAGAAAACTAACGTAAGCATGGTTGCGAAAATCAATACCTGACTACGTTTTTCATTTTTCCCAGCTTCTTAAAAATGTATCTCGCTTCATCGCAGTATTTCAACGCAGTTTCAAGAGACTTTTGCTGTTCTTCTGCAGCTTCACCTGTTGCATTGAGTTCTTCCCATTGGTCTAAGAAAGTATCTGCTATTTGTGTTGCTGTTTCAGCTAAAGGTAGCTTATCGTCTACTCTATGGTATTGCGCATAGAGTCGTTTTAGCTGCTTTATTTCGCTCTGAAATGGAAGTTCATTTTTAAATCCAATGGCATAAGTAACTTTGCCCATGAACAAGTTTGGCTCAGTCGCGTGAAAAAATTCAGTTTGTGCCCTTTATTTGGCGGCAAATGAAACACGATGGCAGCCAAGCTACTATTTTACCTTCCCCCGACATGGATGACTTAGGATTTGATGCTCGCGTTTGGCGACTGGAGCAGCTATTAGTAGACTTACCATCCAAAGATAGTGCTAATAATGAAAGCATGTACGAAAACGAAGGGCTATCGGAAAGAATATCGAAATTACAGAATGAACTCGAAAGTGTTTTAGTCGATGACAAGGCATTACGAGATTTTGTGGAAAAATGTAAGCAGAGTTACGAAAGGAAGGAGTGATGGAACAGCAATAACCCATGAATTTGAATGTTATTAGACAACAAGCACGAAAACGTCCTGAATCCTATGGCTTCACCATTTGCAGTCGAACAAGAGCTTTTGGATATTACAACCAAAAAAGAGCTTGTGCTAGCAGCCGGCGAAGAATTAGAGGCCTTTGCAAATCAGATTAAGCAAATCAAGGCACTTGAGCACGTCTTAGAAAGCTCAGATATCTCAGGTTGGTGAATTCGCTAACATACCGACATTATGTACCTTATTACTGAATCAAATTTGTTCCAAATCGACATCCTGTAGCTGTGGACGATCTTGCAATCAAATTACGGCCCTTAGAGGCAAAGCACAAACTTCAAAGTCAAGCACTATCTCAATCTTCGAAAAATTTGTCCCAGCTTATGGAGAACTACAATGGAACTGTATCCTTTTTGAAAATAACAATCTGCTACAATGGAGCGATAATGTAGCCTAAAATCGATTACTACTTGACTTGACTTTTGATTATATCTAGGTGAACACCCTATCTGAGATCTTCATCAATTGGGACCAGATGCTATCCACTCTTGAAACGCATGTTACACTCGCTGAACGAGGAAAGGCATGATTCTTATACACTTAAGATGCACTCAAACCTCAAGATACCCTAACATGATGATGAAGGCTGAAGTAACTTCTCTGACGGCTATCACGTTAGCAAAAGATGTTGCATCCACATCTACACAAAGCCCGTTCGTTTGTGTGTCTTATTAATAGTTTTTCATTGCTTTGTACTCTATCTCAACAAGGTTGGCCCCTAGGCATGCATTTGACATACCCATCTATAAATTGATATACTTTAGCCTAGATCCTGAAACACAGCATACTGATAGGCTCTTGTATCTATGGATGGTATTTTTATTTCAATTCGCCAAATTTGTGTTCAAGTAGTCTACAAACATATCTGCCACAACATCGATGTTGGTTGAAGTATGTAGTTTGTTCATGGTCGTAAACTGTCGTCGATGCCGCCGTAGCTCCGACATGGTGATAGCTCTGGCAGGATTAATGACCTTATGTGATGATCGAGGCACCACCATTGGCAATCCACCTTGTCCTTGATTTTTTTGAGTCTCTAAGACACAGTTAATGACATCCAACGTCATCTTGTCTAGCTCATACAAGAAGTTTGTTTCGGATACAGGTTTCTGCAACGAGATTGAATGAATATAAATGGCATGTATGACCATCCAGTACACCTACACTTACAGTTACAGTAGAGAGATTAGGTGGAGGCGGCTTTTTCAATATTATAGCATCCCAAAGATTCTCTTGTGGGACAGATGCATCGTCGTAAATGACTGTGAATAAAGGAGAATCCCACCTATTCCTGCCATCAGGTTCCTCATATCTTGTAATTAGCTCCTCAAAGCTTGAAAACAAAAAATTATTAAATTCATGTCAACTTCATGTAGCTTTCAGCCATTAAACATATAGTTACATACACATCTTCAGGATAAGCACCCTCCTTCCGCTCCGAATTCCATTCGCGTGCCATATTGATGGGTGTTCCACAATGCACCTAGATTCACGTTATTAATTTTGCTTTCACATGACTGAAACCAACTGCTCATAGACCTACCACACAATGTGGTGTGCTGATTGCCCGAGCCACGCAATAAAGTTGATACCGGAATCCTTTAATGTAGTTCATTCCGTCTGCAATGACAAGGTCGTCTTTGGACACAAGTCTTTCCACAGCTGACATCAATGCTCCACGAGCTTTCTTCTCTTCTCTTGCCTCTATGGGGAAAGTGAGTCTCGAAGGACAAGTCGAATATCTGAGTGATCTGTGCTGTACCTTTGTATGCTAATTTGCTTATGCCTAACACTTCATCGTTGACAATGTGTATTCGAAGCTTTTTGTTTTCGGCTTTGCATCGCTCTTCAAAAAACTTCTTGATCTCCTCCGAACGTCTTGTTTTCCCGCTGCAAGGGAATCCTGTTATGATTATGAGCGGCATGGTGTGTGATCGATCAGGAGGGTTTGAAGGCAGACCATTTCAATTTTTTTCTTTGCATTTTATACATCGCGAAATCAATCACAATTCTGAGTTTCAATTATGCACAACCTACCTACCATTGTTTGAAGGTCAAGCAGTTATGATACTGTTACGGTATTGAAATTTATTGAGATACAATAATTATATAGTTAATATCTAGATCTATGGCATGCAGCGTGTATTGTATGATGTATGTAATTAGTCGCGTTCAACTAAGGGCTCGAAAATTGATCGTTTATGGTGTGAGGCTCGTTCGCTTCTCTTTGCTTCCTCTTACGTTCCCATACTCCTCTAAGAACTTGCCGAACTTGTTCAACATTTTCAGTCCAATTAGCTTCAGCTAGGCCATGAAGCTTGCTGACTTGCGATGGAGAGTACACAAAGTTCCAAGTGGTCGTTATATCGTTTTCTTGTGGATCATAATCTGGATCATAGCGATCATTACCAATTAATGGAAAGTAGATTACGGTAATAGGGTTGATATCTTCACGGTATATGGTTGTGCCACTGTTGTTGTCAGCTTCATCCTTTCCATTACCATCCATGGTAGTTTCACTGGCACTGGATGCAAAAACTGTACAATGACCAAGCCTGTATTTGCTCTTCGGGGAAGGAGATCTGGCATGCGAGATGGTGTCTTCTTGAGCTTGCTTCATCTCTTTCAACTCCTCCGTTTCGTTTACTAATTTAGTTCCATGGACTTCCTTCTCCTTTTCAGCATCGATGTTTTCTGCTCCACCGTCCTCTTGTTGAGTTTCAACTTCGATGTCTTTCTTGGGCCAACCAGCACCGATTGGCCACCCTTGGACGCCTCTCCGTTTTACCCAACCTTCAGCACGCTCAAAGTGAGGAGCAGCCTGGATGTCAGCGCTCAAATCGAATGTAATGATAACATCAACCGATCTCCCGTTGCGAAGCAGAGGATAGAATGGTATATTATTGTCCATGCCAGCATCCATCAGGCGCAAATCCGGAGAATTAATGATGCTTTCTGATCGCACATTGACGGGGTCAGCTACAGGAGGGGTGGGTGGAAGCTTGTAGAATGGATTTGGGAAGGAAGCTGGGGAGATAGGATGTATGGAGGTAACGGATTCTTCGTATTGCTTTATGGTACTATCGGCTTTTTGGAGAGCTGTCATTGGTAGCAATCCCCTGACCTCTTGGTAAAAGTGTGCAAGCGTAGCTGTGAAGGCGGATCCAAATGTTCTGCACAACGGGATTTTCCTTTAAATTAGAGAAGAAACAGCCGGCTATTTTGACCTTGTCAAAATCTTACCCTAACAATATCCCAAGGTTCTGTTCAGGGCATCGATTCTTGCCCTTTCCAGCTTCAAACGTTCTTCCAAATGCCCAGGTGGGGATCCAAGCTGATATTTTACATCAATTATGGTGCTTTCGATGATATACAATTCATGTGTAAATAACTTACCACTTAATTCCTCACTACCAACTTCAAATGGGGTAAACTCAAACCATTGGTATACATCTTGTTCTTCGCTGACTTCTTTCTCGGTTGGGCCAAGTTCTTCCTCTGTAGAGCTAGAATCGTTTCCTTCATCAGCGACAGTTGGTAGCTCTTCGACTTTTGAATCAGCAACCTTATTATGCTTTCCCTCTTCTGGCTTTTCATTCGACTCATTCTCAGATTCTACACTGTCGGTAATGCTCTGATTTTCGCGGATGGCATGCCTCACCACGCAATAGATTGGCATAGGACGAAGGCCGTCTTTGACATACTGCCTTTGCTTGGAAATCTTCTGGTCAGTTCCGGGTAACATTACATCAACATCCACCGGGGTCTTATTGTTTTCCTCGTGACCTGTTTTCTTTCCGGACTCTGTACTTTCTTTCTGGTTATTGACAATTTTCTGCTCTTTCTTCGTCAAGAGAACAGCTCCAAGTAGCATTCCAAAAATATCTACCAAGCTGACAGTACCTCCTTGTTGATTATATCGCTGAACAACACCTTCCATAACAGCTTTGGCATTTTGTTCCGAACTATTGATTAGCCCGAGAAAGCGACCAATGTTAACCACATGTGATTGCGCATGGGTACGCAAATGGGACAATAGATCTTCCGACGATGCTTTTGTTAGAGGGCTCAAATATTGAGCTAAAGTCCAAGTCGATCCAGAAACAGCTACGGAGATGTCAGAGATTTTGAAGTATAATGTAGCACATGTCAATTAACGAGAATTACCTGCGCAGTACATAGTACAATCTAAAGCGCCTGTCTTTTCCATGGCCATTAGATAACCAGCATTGCCAATCATAGCCCTATATCCACCACCACTAACAAAGCATCAGTATCTCTTGCTGCATCAATGTTCCATGCCACTAAGGCTACCTTGATGCAACGCCCACAACGGGCAAATCGTCCTCATGGACCTCGTCAGGATCAACGCCAATGAATTTTGCAAAACTTTCCACCATGTTGCGTTTTCGAGCATTCACAAACGCTTGTTCATCCATAGACAATGTGTTTCCTTCTCTGATTGATATAACTATCGGTTAGTAGCTTGTTCCTTATAGCTCAAAACAGATTCATTCAGTACATAGTCATTACCTAACACTTGCGTCTAATAGGATCTCTGGATTTTTGTCCGCATTTTCCTCTTCTTTAGACACTTCCTCCATCATCTGACGAAATTCATCCATGGTAAGCAATTCCCAAAATCTGGTGTAACTTTCTTGTAAGCTCTTGATCTGTTCTGGAAAGGCTTGGTACAGCTCCGACATCTTCATTGTGATATCATCCATTGTTGGAAGTGAAGGAGTGGACCATGTAACGGAAGTCATAGATCGAGCCGAGTCAAAAAAGGATGTCAATACGGTATCAGTCATGGTTTTATCATCAGATTCATTTTTACGAAGGAACGTCGGGAACACTGTTTTGGAAGGTTCACCATACGCGATAGGGGTCAAGGTACCAAGCGCTCGGGCCAGAGGAATCTGTTGACGAGGAATTGACACCGCTTGAATTGTTTCTGACATCCGTCTGGTAGAACCATCGTGATATTTCAGAGTTTTGGTCCTTCGCGACGAGTAATAATAGGCGGTTGATACTAAGGTTGCTGATCCGAGTAACAACCACACCGCTGTGGTTATAGAGTACGCTCTTGGAGGCGCCATTTGGAGGCGAGTTGTAGGTATTACGTGTGAGGCGTACCTCTTTCTTTTCAAATTAGCAGTTGCTTGTTGCAAATGCCGAGCACTCGTTCGTTTTGCTAAGGTGTTAATCAATATGACAGGAAGCTAGATAACAAGCTCAAAGAAAAGTCAGTCATAAAGACGTCAGTTTTGCTGAAAAATTGACCACATTCCACTCCGCTTTCTTTCATATGCTTTCTTTATGAGTGACTCTCCGCTATTTGCTGATTTCTGCAATCTATTACAGACTCTTAGCAATCAACGAGGAACTGAAGAGAAAAAAAAGAGGTTACGAAGATTTGTTCATACATGGCGAGTCAAGTATGGTGACTTCCTACCAGCAATGAGATTACTGCTGCCTCAGGTATGGAGTGGTATTTAAGTCCGAAAGCAGTATACCGCTTCATAACAGACCAAAAATTGATTGATATACCCAACTAGGTCGACAAGAATCGATATCGGCTCAAAGAATCTAGATTGGCAAAAGCATATATCGATGCATTGGGTCTAGGACGAGACTCTGAAGATGCATACGAACTGCTGAAATGGAAACTGCCATCCAGTTCGAAGTATAGCGTAAGCTATCGTCAATTTGAGGGATTGCTATAAACATGTGTATCACGGTGAATTATAACAGCACTATAATGATCATAGAAATCCTCAGGAGACTTTTCGGCTGTAGCCTATGAGATTATTCGAAGTCGATCGACTGTCACAGTTCCTACAAGGACAGTGCATGAAACTGTGGAGTTACTAGACGACATCAATGCATCTTCTGGAAAGTATGTGACAATATTTAGTCCCAAAACAAAGAGATCAGATGAAGTTACTCAAATTATTTGTTTGAAAGTGAAAAGAAGCAAAGTGACTATTTTAAGTTTGCCGTAACGCATTATACGGCGGAAGAGCATCAATGGCTGATAAGGACTATCCTCAAAGGTATAGATCAGACGTCACATGGAGTATTTATGGTAGAACACCTTATCGAAATGTATGTTATAGACCTGAAAATTGGCATGTCAGAAACTTCGGTTTTCGATGTCTATCACCCGCAAGCGAAAGAGCTTTACAGCGTTACGAGCGACCTAAAGAAAGTCTGCGAAAAACTGCAAGATCCATTTGCGCGCATTGGCAAATCTGTATGTATAATGAAAGCTGAAGGATGCCGAATAAGAATATTTCTAATATATCAGCTGAAGACTATACAACTGTTCCACCCGTTCAAGCCACAATTGGGACAGAAGCAGGTTCCAAAAAATGTAAAGCAATTAGCACACAATGGTCGATTTTACATCGAGGAAAAGGTGGACGGTGAAAGAGCTCAAATGCATTATGAAAAACTATCAGGAGATTTCAAGTGGTTTTCAAGGTGAGAGAGCAATACTAACAGCCTGTTGTCTTTACGTCAAATACTGACACTAGTAGACGTATAGGAAGGCAACAGACTACACAGACTTGTATGGATCTAGCAAAGACTCGCTGGATAAGTTATCCGGCCAAGTGGCGAGCTGCTTAGCAGCCGACAGGTAAACGGCAAGATGATGCAAAAATCGTTACATTTAGTTGACTTTAAACTCTTGCCATTAGCTTTATTCTTGATGGTGAACTGGTGGCATACGACCCACAGCTAGACGTCTTCTTACCGTTTGGCACCTTGAAATCTTCTGTACTTCGTAAGTAACTCGCATGATTTGGCAAATGCGACCGTCGCATTAATGGCTTTTGCACTTTAGATGGCCCGTTTGACATTGATGATATTCATCCCTGCTGTAAGAATTGTGGTCGTTGCACGAACTCACGTATAGTTGGTGTTAATCTACTTTTATACCAGTTCTCGTCTTTGATATTGTCTATTGTAACGGCGTTTCTTTGATCGACCATCCTATGGAACAGCGCCTTGAGGTATTGAAGGCAGTTGTAACTGAGAGACGTGGTTGCATCAGCTTCATCTTTCGCAAAGAAGGAACAACATTCCAACACATAGTTCAGGCATTGGATGAGGCTACCACTTTAAAGTAGTACATACATTGATATCCGTGTTTGTACCATACATTTACTAACCAAAATCATTACAAAGTCAAGAAGGAATTGTGGTAAAAAACCCAGGCTCCATCTACGAGCCAGGCGCTCGTAACCATTCTTGGGTGAAGGTGAAACCCGATTATATAGACGAACTGCGAGATAATTGCGATCTTCTTATCGTAGGTATGTTGCAAATAACCGAACTGTTGCACATTCGTAACGTAGAAAACTTATTATGACCCTTTAACAAGGCGCCGATTATGGAACTGGCAAGCGTGGTAGTAAGCTATCTCAGTTCCTTTGCGCTATCCGAGATGATAGATTATCCAGTGATGAGAGTCCAAAGTAAGCGAATTTTTCTCTATTGCTGAGTGTACAAACGTGAACTAAAAATGAGTAATTGTTCAGATTTGCGACGTTTGCCTGGATTGGCACTGGGTATACCGTCAATGAGTTGGAGGAATTCTCGTACGTTATGTTGACTAAGAATAGCCGGTTGTTTCAATATCTCTAATGCTTTCACAGTAAAATACGACAACACTTCAGATCTTACAATCCAAGATCACAACCTGAGTGGCTGGTCCATCCAGAAAAGTCTAGCGAAAGCCCTGATATGATCATAGACTATCATAAGTAAGTTGTTATCACGATGACAATGATCAATAACTGAAGCTGATTCTTTTTTCGCAGTTCAATTGTGGTTGAAGTCAAAGCTGCCGAAATCTGTTACGCTAGTATGTTATTCTGTACGTTTATGCGTGTTCCATGTATCGATTACTCACTATTTTGTTAGATACTTACGGATCTGGGTATTCCCTAAGGTTTCCGAGATTCGCCCGCTTCCGTCCTGACAAGTCGTGGAAAGATTGCATGACATACCAAGGTGAACAATTTTACCTCGAAAGCATTACAGAGACAATTTTTAACCACTTAGCTGTAAGATGTGGTAACTATGAAACGAGAAGGTGGTCAAATGAATCTCAGTATGAGCAGCAGGCGACCGCTGTCTCAAGACACTTTCTTGTAAGCATTTCGTACCTTGTACGTAAGTAATTGGAGCCCTCACTCACGGTTATTTGATAGGAACCAAAAAAAGAAACGACTGGCCATCAAAGACATCAATAGGAAGGTAGAGTATCCAGATCGTCTATTACTGAATGATTTTAGCTGCTGACTTTATGCACCTGCAGAGAAAAGGGACCTCATTGATTCCTACTCAGATTGGAACTGATAGTAGTGGTATCAAGATTCACACCAGCCTGTTTGAAGGCATGACTTTCTGTAAGGCAACTTTAGTTAGCAGTGCAGTGTCGCATAGTTACTAATTTCATTCATTAGATGTTGTCTCCGGAGACGATAGCCACAATAAGGCTGAATTAGAGAAAGTCATCAAGTCACACGGAGGTTCTTATGAGCAGACTGCCAAAAATGCTAACTACGTTATAGCTGGTAGTAATATTAATGGTAAGGTATTTTGCACAGGGTACGATTACCATATCCCAGCTAAAATCCTCAATTATTCTAGGAGTACGAATAATGGCGTTGATCCAAAGCCAAGAGCATGACATAATTTTACCTACATGGATTATGGATTGCGTAAAGTCCCAGGACATCGTTCCAATAACGCCAAAGTAGTACTTTTTCTTTGTTCAAGCGGGACATGCAAATCAATGATTAATTTTTCAAAATTTACGCCTTTTTTTGTAGATATACTGTTTTCCTGACTAAGGCAACGAAAGATAAAATGAGCGAATCCATAGATCCATGGGGAGACAGCTATACGGAGCAAGTAAATGAACAGTCATTGCGAGAGGTACGTACTAAACTATCACAGCATCACTTCGCCTATCCTTATTATGCTTCTAATATATTTCATTTAGATTTTTCAAAACATAAGACAGCAAGAGCTTCATGATTCAGCTAGACTGATCGATGATATCAAGAGGAAATATTTTCCAAGAAGCGAAGTTCCAGGCTTTTTGTTTTGGCGTGTTACAGCCTTGCTTGATTTCTCTCCTTTAAATGCTCCGTCGTTAGGCCGGCCATCAACTATATCAGTGGATGAAGCGGCAAGAAACGATCGCCTAGATGTGGTAGACCTTATGATACAATCACAAGGCGGGACGACGCACAAATATTTAGGTGTCGATGGCGATATTGACACTGAAATCACGCACGTCGTACTCGATGATTGCCATCTTGACGGGATGCAGCGCATATTCAAAGCTTTGACAGGGTAAAGATATGAAAGTTTTCAATTGATAATCAGGTTTCAAATCATATTGCTAAAGCAAATACTGCGTGTCCATAGCCGACGACAACCTCGATTTGTCAGTATGAAGTGGGTCAGCGATTGCCTTGACAACCGTTCACTTTTGGATGAAAGATGTAAGTTATATGTATTGAAAAAAAAAGTTGGATGCCCAGATATTAAATCCTTTGTAAATTCAGTGTATGAACCACGTACAACAGGTTCTAGAGTGGCTAATTAAAACTATATGAGTTGTATCTGATAGGAGGAATTATAGCGGAACTATATGGAAGTGGTTTTCGCCTTTTCTTTTGACTAACTGGTATCGCTCTAGTTGGTACGACTCATACATTTGCCGTGCTAGCGAGACAGCCTTCAGATGTAGTGGCTTTGTTGTCGCTATCTTCGCAAAATCTCGATTAGACCATATGCACATGGCAAGGCACTCTCTATTTTCGTTCAACGTTCCATACCAGTACTACATTGAAAGAGGAACTCAGTATTCAAATAGGCAATTGGTTAACAGGCTCATAGCTCCGATCAATTACCTTTAGTAAACCGCCACTCCGAATTGCTTCTTCGTGCGCTAAAGCGTCAGCATCGTAGAGTTTTTTATGGTCGGCTTGCTCATTTCGAATGCTTCTGAATGCAACAATAAACCATTCTCCTTCTTGTTCTTCGCCAAGTCTTTCGGCGGCTTCATTCCAATTGAAAGCTTCCGTCAGCGGTGTCCTGAAATATTCGGCAGTAATAGTGTGCAGATACTTCAAAGAGCGTTCACTGAAAACATAATCAATGGGGCGCAAGTGAGGAATATTCGTTTGCTGTTTTGTAACTTCCTCTGGAATATCTTCATGAAGAGGGATTGTTTCATTACGAATGGTGCCGCCCTGCCTTTGGAAACCTTTTTCTATGTCTTCTGATAAAACGGCTTGTAGATCGGTGGTAGCATTCAGTCCTTCGAACGTTGCCAATGGTTGAGAAGCTAAAAACATGTTTTATGAATACTTGGAATACTCTGTCGTGACAGATCCAATATTTGGATAGCTTTTATATCCAACCTGTCACGCAATGCTCAAAGGGATTGCGCAAAAAGTGGTCACAATTGAACCAGGATTTTTATTTTTTGTTTCTCTTCTGTCATTGGAACGGTTTAATAAACGGTCTACTCTCATTTTTTTCAAACAATGAAATACTCCGGCTTCATTGTGATCTTACACATCTTGCTTATAAGACCATACAATTGAACCAGACTTTGCACGCCTTCGAGAATATGCATATGGGCGAATCCAATTTCCTTAACATTGACAAGAAATACATATTGATTAGGTTTGACATGGAACGGCACAGAACGGGATGACCCTTTTTCAGGGGCTGATCACGAGGACAATCATACCTTTATGTACTCTAATTTGGTACCTTCGTCCAAATTAGAGTAACTTTTGACCACTCGAAATAAAGTCGTCACGATATCCAATGCCGAATAGCCTTGATCCCACAGTTCTTTTACGCTCGCCAACGCCTCTTTAACATTTCCGGCACTACAGCTTTCCAAAATATTGTGAATGACGACTGGGTGAGGCTGATCACACACTTTGAAGACATTTTCGCTGTTGATGTATTTGAAGCCATAGAATGCAGACTGTAAATTGTTGATTGCTTGTCGCATGTCACCATCGGCTGTGAATATCAAAGCTTCAAGACCATCGTCGTTCCTTGGAACCTAAATGTAATATGTTGGCCGTCAGAGCCATCATCACAACATCGAGACACTAAAAACCTTACATTTTCAAAGTCGCATATCTCGATCAGACGCTTTAGGATTTGTCCATCCGTTAATCTTCCATACCGTAATACTGCGCATCGTGACTGAATCGGCTCGATGATTTTGTTAGATTGGTTACACGCCAGCGCAAACCTAGTGGTGTTCGAATATATCTCCATTGTTCGACGCAAGGCTTGTTGAGCACCTCCTGTCATACTATTTGACATATATAAACTTCAGTGCATTCTTTCCAGATCAGTGACGTTACAACATTAGATATGACTTACTTGTCTGCTTCGTCCAATATTATAATTTTATGTCTTCCCGGTGGTAATGTTACTTTCTTCTGCGCAAATGCTTTGATGCGATTACGTACTACGTCGATTCCTCTGGCAAGTATTGAATTAATATCTCGTAAAGGCGTAAGAAAATACCATACCGAAACCGGCTAAATATTGCTTGAGTTTACCTATCATCCGATGCATTGAGCTCCATAACACCTTCTTTGTGTGCTTCGCCTAGTAGCTCCCGAGCCAAACAAAGAATGCTGGTGGTTTTTCCAATACCGGGAAGCCCCTAAGCAGACCGAAAAATGCGTGAGTGATCATGTAGAAGTTACGAGCAGTGTGCAGACTTAACGTCGAAGCTTACCGAAAGAATTATATTAGGCATATTTCCATCCTTTGCTATGGTAGACAGACGCTCCACCGTGTCTTCATTGCCTACAATATCTTTGAGAATCTTCGGCCGATACTTTTCAACCCTAAAATCTAAGGCATGAGGAATCACGATGGTAGGCATGGTCTATTAAAAATTCATCCGTACCAAGGCAGCTCATAATTTTCAGCTGATGATTTTCCATCGTCAACATCCATAGCAGACATTTGCTTCTTCGTTTATTGGCGCGTATAAGCTTGTAAGGAGACGCGACTAGGTTTTTCTGTGCTGCAGTAGGTGCTGAAAAAAAAAAATCCCCCCAAAAAAATCGCGCGCGCCTTGATGTGACGTGTATTAAGTTCAAATGCTGCAGTGTTGGAATGACAAGTAGCAGGAAACCCACTCTTCATAAGCCGATAGCTTTGTACATACACTTTGACATTTATTGATAGGAATGTGTGGCATAAATTCACAATCTGGACAGCTTCTGCTTCTTCTTTAGCTGCTTCTTTTTTTTAGCGTCCTCGACAAATCTAACAACGCTGTCAAAATACTCTTGGCTAATTTTCTTTTCAGCCAGCCTATCAAACTCTTCATTGTTCACCTTCAGAAGAAGCTCTCGGTCAACATCCCGAATAAGCTTTTTTGTTGTCTTCAATGCTTCAAGTGAGAACTGCGCTGCGTTGGTGGCTAGCTTCAAGACATCTTCATAAAAAGCCTCTTCGGGTAGAATTTCACCTATGAACCCAGCTTTCAATAACTCTGGAGCAGTAAACTGGCGTCCCATAAGTAGCATCTCGTTAGCCTTTGATGGACCCATGATTCTTTGGAAAAGGGTTGATGAACATCCTTCGGCGCAAATACCAAGTTGCATAAAAGGTGTCCTGAATGTAGCGCTAGGCACGGAATACACAACATCACAGAGAGCCAAAGAAGTGACAGCAAAACCAATTGCCGGTCCGTTAACGGCAGCAATAAGTAGTTTGGGAAAGTTAATTAATGCTTCAACAAGAGACCTGGTCGTCCGAGAGCCTTCATTCGACAAGGCAAGTTTTTCCTCATAAGTAAGGGACTCGCTCACTGGATCAGGAACAGCCAACTCTTTGCCACTTGAGTAATATTTTCCTCGACCGGTGAGTACAGTCACCTTAACATCGTCGCAGCGAGCAGCCCAATTGATTGCCTTCAACCATTCCGCATAAACCTGGCTGGAGAGGGCATTATACTTTTCTGGTCTATTGAATATGATTTCGGCAACCCCAGTGGAATGCAGTTTGATTGCGAACGTCTCGAGGTCAGGAATTTCAAGCATTGCCTCAAATTTGTAAGAGTATATGGTCTTCGGGTATCTTCTTTGAAAAGAAAGAAAAACTTAGTTTTCTAGCCACTACTGGAAAGTAATGACAGTGGTTTAAACCAAATGACAAAGCACAAATAGCAGTGTGTGAACGGGAAACTTATTCAATCTTCTACAACCGTTTTGACCTAAAACGTGAAAAAACACACTTGTTCCTCTGCTCCATTCAAATTTTCGAACCTTTGATGGTTCATGTTATACCCACATTCTGTCACAATGTGTCTATGAGAAACTAGCTAGCCGCTACTTTGGCCGTGGGCCCGCCATAATTTCCAGACTGGAGCTCGAAATCGGCCACCCAGGTACTTTACCATTAATATGTCATGTGATGGCACATTGATCGCCGCTTGCCGTTCGATATGAACAGACCAAACGTTCATGGTGTACAGCTGGTACGATGAATACTACCGACAAATGTTATATGAGTGAGTGACGACGATATCCATCGTAACGGCTGTATCAAAGCTGGCAAAAAGCATGAAATGATGAAAGAAGAGTGGAGAGCACATGCCTATAAACGCATGCTCGATGTATATCGAGATAACGCCTTTCGTACATCGTCTCGCTCACATTTGACCCCTTGTTCTTTTAGGTGTTATTCTCACTACATATCCCTTCTCCCGTTAGGCTGATTCTTCTAGTGAAAGCACGAATTCAAAGATACAAAATCTTTGAAGAGAAAAGCTCTGGATTCACTAAAGCGGCTTGATACCGTTGGTATCTGCCGTTCTTTATTATGCATAACGTTGGCTTTTCAATAACTAAAACTAGAATTGAGCTACATCACCGTTGAGAACGGCGTCAACAGCAATCTTGGTATATTTGTCCACGTCTTCCTTTGGCAGACCCAATTTTTCGTTATCAAGGCCTCTGGTCAATTCATAATTGCCAGAGTTATCTTTGAAAAAGTTGCGTGAATACATCCCACTGAGCATGCCCATAAAGTCGCCTTTCTGGAATCTTTCCACGCCTTCCTTAAATACTTCTTCAACAGGGCGATACTCAATCTTCCAATCTTCTTCGGTTGCATTTGTGACGCGCAGAATGGAAGCCAACATTTCGCGCTGGCTTAGGCAAAAAGAGGCGATGTATACGAACTTATTTTTGTAGTTGCTCAAACATGGGCTTGTATCTTGCTCGTTGTCGGGAAGCACCTTCAAGTTTAACAAATTTGCGACTCCAAGACCAACTTGAGGTAATGTGCTAGTGTTGATGCGAGTGTTGCCATCGTCCCAGAACGTTGCAGTGCGATTCTTGATGTCGATGGAATAGTTGCCTCGGCTGAGACTGTAATCGTACCAGAAGTTACAGCATATGCCAATCCATGAGCTAACTCCGAGCTTTTCGATTTGTTCACGGTATTGAACTTTGACTGCGTTGATTGGTATATCTCTAAGCAGTGCTTCGTTGGCGTTGTCGCCGCCGAACTCGTTGGGAATGACCCATGCAACTTTGGCAGCAGCAGCAGCTTCAATCAATTTTGTCTGTTGATCTTGTGGCGCCATAACACCCATGGTGATGATCAGAGCTTCTTGACCTTGAAGTGCTTCCACAAGGGAGGATTGATTGTCATAATCAACTCGCTTTACCTCGACACCGGCGGGAAACTTTGAGTTGCTATCAGCACGAGTGATAGCAGTGACTTTGTGCTTTCCAGTCTTGAGAAGCTCTTCAACAATGTAGCTTCCTGATTGACCACTGGCCTATAAACAAGTGTTAGTGAAAATCAAGCAATAAAAAAATTAAAGCAATAGAAGCAACATACTCCGACAATAGCGATCTTTTCGATATGGTTCTTGAAACTGACAGGGTATTGATTAGCATAAGACATCTTGAATGAGTTTGATTTATAGATATAATGAGAAACTTTGAGTATAATTAACAAAACTTAAGTTTCTTCCACCTCATTTATACTTATGTGAACGAACCCTGGATGATTAAGTTACCGGGTGATGTCTCAGCAGCGGAGCCCTGGCGAGCGGCAGATTCGCGGCATCTTTGTCATTCTTTACGTAACGTGACTCGGGAAATTTTTGAGCCGCAGAACAATAACGTTGTATTGAGATATGAATATGTGCCTAGCAGGGCAGGAGGAGGTGACATTGCCGCCTCTCATTCATTGAGTGAATTACTAAAGAACTTTAGATCTGAGACACTTATACCAATGCTGCATCTCTTCAAGTTCATGGTTTTTTACTTCTTTATTTATACTTGCAGCAGAGGGCAACACATTTTTGATTGTGTCTGTCCAACAAACATTGACGCTAGTTTCAATGTAAACAAATACAGCATTTAGAAATTCAAAAGAGAACTTATAGAAAGGAAAAGCAATAGACATGGCGGGTTTGAGATAGGGAAGGCTCAAAATCACAAAGGTAAGATATTGGTAAAAACCACAAACTGATACCGGCGAGATGTCTAATAAAACTTTTAACGTTACTGAATGATTTCCTTCTTCACTACTATGGCAATTGAAAGTAACATCGTTTAGTTTTTTAATCATAAGTATCTAGCATTTTGCTAAAATTGGTTCAATCCTCGTCCATGCCATGGTAAGCAGCCTCTTCCTTTTCGTAGCGCTTCTGATCAGCTTCAGCTTTGGCAATAAAAGGAGCACTGGGGTCCTTCTTGAAACGGCACTTCTTGACACGGCACCTCTTACTGTGGTCAGCGCTTTTGCTAGCTGCTTCTGTAGTCGTTTCATCTGTCTGCATATTGACAGGGTATATTTCCTGGTCATTAGTGTCTGTGAGCGGGGCAGTTTCAGTCATCATTGGACTAACAGTGGCCAGATAGGTGCGGTTGCCATTTTGAACACGATGAATTTACGACTACCAGAGATTCAGGCTCAAGAAGTTAGTCCTCTGGCTGATGTTGAGGGGCAAAGGGGGAGGCTCTCGGCTCAACTTCTTGGCAATGACGTGGTAGATGCCCATATTTTTTGCAGCAGAATCATGGGACAGACGCTAGTTCAGGGCAAGATCTGCGTTCGCGTCCAGCGCGTCTGCAGTGGAGACAAACTTTAGAACTTCTTGGTAGGTCGCGGGTACAAAAATGTCTTCTTCCTCTAGATATACCAATCTGACTAAATCAGCGAACTCGTATGCGGCAGAGGTTTCATCTCTGCGATCGAGGATTACCAATGCTTCGCTTTGAATCTTCCCAAGAGTATGTGTATTTGCAGATCTATTATATAGTGCCATAAGGCGCCATGGCATATGACAGGTTTGTGCCTAAACTGTTGTACATACAGACGCAAATTGACTTGAACAGTTTACGCCTTGCCCGTCTACCCAACACGAGCCTTTGGCGATCATTCCATCAAAGCTGATTCTAGATACTTCCCAGGCTGAGTCAATTCGCTGGATTCAAAAATGAGCTTCAAGATCAATCCTTGCATATCTCTGTGATATATACTGAAATCGGTGTAGCCAATCACTTCACCAATTTTGGTGAGCAATTTCATCGACTATCATGTTGGGTCTACATCAGTAGATATAACTTGCAAAGGACGGCTTTGGGGGCTTAAGGCTCTTTTCAACATTGCTGCAGCACGTTGCGATCTTTGTTTATTATTGAAGCCTTCGCTTTCGTATACAATTTCCGTCGTTACATAAGTGGACAGCGTTGGCTGTACACCTTTCAATCAAAGTTTGCCATTAGAGATGCGCTCTTGTACGCTGCTTCTGATTACTTCGGATGATGAAGACCAGCTGTTTCCTAGGAGTATATATATAAACGTTAAAAAGATGGATTGAGCTTTAGTATCATGTATGTATCTGAATGTGAGGTGTATATGAAATTAGCTATTCAAGTTTATATTCTGCTGGTATCAAGCATACCATAGCAGAAGGTCGCGCTTACTAACCGTGTATTTTATTTTATTTTTATTCTTTTGGCATACCACAGCCGTCTTTCTTTTATTTGAGCAGTGCGAGTGTCCAGACGTAAGAAATAGACAAGAGGTCTGAGCCATTTTTATTTTTATCTTTATTTTTGATCAACTTGTGAAATTCTGAAACTGATTAATGAATGTTGGTTTGAACATGTATTATTATTGATGTTAATCAGCGGATAGTCTGGCTCTCAGATTCTCACACATTCGTTGTACGTCGGTAAAAACTTCATTAATTGTGTTAGCACCGTTTTCCTCCAATACATCGATGTTCCATGCGTCTTCAGGTACATTATCATTGAGTCTCTGGCGATCTGCAGGTGGATAAGAGGGAGCGATGGTTCCAGATGACTTGTCAAGAGTGTAAATGGATATCATCGTTCCAAATGCAATTATAGCATAGAAGATCTCAAGGGGGCATTGGTTTCCTATGCTTGCATATCTATTTGCTATTTGTTCATTTGCTTCCCGTCTCGCTGATAGGCTTTGTAGGCTATCCGGACTTTTTATCTCCACGACAAGCACGGGAAATATCTTGTGACCAAGTTGCATGGTTACCATGTATTCAATGGTTTTGCGAGTACCTATAGGATGGGTAACAGGCTCAACGGTGTATCTGCTATCCGGGGGAAATACGATCGATAACAATCTATTATATGGCGCGTAGTAACTGTTTTCCCCGTTGCGATATTCTTCAGCTATACGAAATCTTTCTACAGTAAGTTCATCCCACATGTCAGCGTGCTTTGTAGCTATTGATATGACAATTAGTTGCTCGGACGATTCACGTAGGAGTTGTAGGAAAAGGTGGAGAGGAAGAGTTTTTTTATAAAATATTATCTTTGTTATTTCTGCCTTTATCAATATGCTTCAAATTTACTAGTTCAGTCCGGAGGACTGAACGAACATGAGCCTAGAGATGCTGTAATCATTTTCCTTTATTTCGCGAAATTTCCAGAATAATAATAATATATTCTTGCAAAGAAGTATAAATAAAGGGAGATATGGATATAATACACCTCAATCATTTCTTGAGCCGGTGTTGAGGTGGGAGGGAGGGAGACCTCTAGGCTCATGTTCGTTCAGTCCTCCGGACTGAACTAGTAATTTTCTGTCGAAATAAATTTCTCTAGAAAATTCGTAAAGTCCATCGGACTTCCGAACATGAGCCTAGAGATGCTACTTCAGCGTAGTAGCAAAGAAGAAAGAAGAAAGAAGAAGAAGAAGAAGAAGAAGAGAAGAACAACGAGAAGAAAGATGAATAATAATTATAACAACTAAATTCGTAAAACGAAATTGGTTATGTTCTGGCGTTGAAGCCGTTGTCGGCGGTAGTGGTTGTTAAAGACTTCCGCAGATGACCAATTACCCATGGTGACGACATCCGTCAAAGGTGCTCCACGAGCCAAAGCCAAGTCTGTTGCCACCGAACGTACCGAAGGAACAGGCTTTTGAGTGGTGGACAGCTGCATCAGATTGCGTAGCCAGGTGGAAATGGTTGTCGTCTTCAGAAGCTTAGCTGGGTTCTGGGAGTTGACCAACAGCTTATTACCAGAACGTTTGGTGGCCAGCGGATGAGCCTTCAAGGCTAAAAATGCTCGGACAGGACATAGTTCTGTGAAGTGATCATTCGGACGAATGGTCAGTGTCTTGACAATTCGTCGGCCAGCACGGAGTTCCTTGGGCGCTATGATTTTGATTGTCAAGTCGCCCCGACTGGAAACAGAGCAATGGTATAGGCTAATGCGCTCCAGGTCAGACGGGCGTAAAAAGGCTGCCATAGCTAGAAGGAAGGCAGCTTTCTTGTTTAAGTCAGCCAGAGGAGCTGTGGAGTCTGACGGTATTTGGGCTAGAAAACGCAACGTAGGGGTAACATCTACTCGTGACTTGAGCACCTGTTGAGGCGGCGCAGTGCGTTTTGAATGCTTGATCAAAGCTTTCAAGTTAGTAGAATTCCGAACTTGAGCTGGCTCCTTGTGGAGGAGATAGATGGCCGAGCGGAAAGTCTGTACTGTACTGAGACTGTATCCAGCAGCAAGAGCGTCCGTAAGGAAATTCATTAGGTCAGAAGTGGTGAATGTGTTAGGATCAACCGCTTTCCGCAAGGACCATTGTAGGAAGAGGTACTGGCCATGACGATATGGGGAGCGATGTCCAGAGCCAAGAAGCACCGATTGTATTAAAGAGCGAATGGTGGATTCGGAGTACCCTTGTCCTTCAAAACGCTTCCGGATAGTCTCCAAACGGAGAGCTTCCAGTTCGGATTTGTCCACGGGTAGAGAGCGGAAGGAACCCCTAGCATGGTCTGTGTTTTCGGATCCAGGAGAACTGGCGGTTCCAGTGCCATGGACATCAGTAGTGGAAACCAAATGGCCGATGGCCAGTGAGGGACTACCAGGGTGGCTTGAGGGAGACATTCCAACTTGATCTTCTGAAGTGTTGGCATGATCAGATTCCAGGGCGGATTCATATAAGAATTCTGGAAGGGATGCCACGGAATTGAGAGAGCATCTGTGGCTATCGCCTGAGGATCCAACTTCCAACTCACATAGTGAGGAACTTGAAATGTTGTCCGATCGGCGAAAAGATCCACGTCGTGAGGTCCCCATAGTTTCTGAAGGTGAGTAAATGTTGGTGGTGTCAACTTCCAGAGGTTTTTCAGGTAGAAGCAGCGAGACGCTAGATCCGCCTGTGTGTTGGCTATCCCCGGAATGTGCTGTGCTTGTATTTGTAGATTTCTCTGGATGCAACTGTTCCAAATTGACGTTGCCAGTTGGCTCAGAGCTACTGAGCGAGTTCCGCCTTGTCGGTTGATATAAGTCTTGGCTGTGGTATTGTCCGTGCGGATCAACACGGAGGTGCCATGCAGGCGAGGAAATGCTAGGAGGGTGAGTTCTATGGCTTTTAACTCTCGCCAGTTTATGGATTGTTCTTTTTCCTCGGCGGTCCACAAGCCTTGAACGACTTGATTTTGAAACACCCCGCCCCATCCTTTGTCGCTTGCGTCGACGAAGATACAATGCGTGGGAGTCTGGGGTAGGAGAGAGCGTCCGTTCCATTGGCTGAGATTGTTCAGCCACCATCGTAGTTCGGTCAAGCAGTCCTGAGGTAGAGGATATGTTTTGTCTCAGTCTCTCCTGTTCTTGACCACGTTGTTCTTGAAGAACATCAGAGCTTGAGTGTGGAGATTCGCCGGAAAGATAGCCAGAGTGGCCGCTTTTATCCGCATAGTCAGACTGTGGATCCGACGCGGAGTCTGCCGGGAGTTGTTGATGACTTCCCGAATAGACCTTCTCAAGTCTCGAATCTTGGAGCCTGGCAGCCGAATTGTCATAGATTGGCTGTCCAATTGGTATCCGAGGTGATCCAAAACTTGAGAAGGTTGGAGCTGGGATTTCTTCGTATTGATGATCCATCCCAGATTCCTCAGTTGGTTCACTAGCGCCCGGGTTTGGGACTGAGCTAATTCCTGAGATTCGGCGACCAGAATCCAATCGTCCAGATAAGCGGATATCCGTATGCCCTGTTGTCGTGCCCATTGAAGAATCGGTTTGGTGAGACGAGTGAATAGCCAGGGAACGACGGAGAGACCAAAGGGGGTGGTTCGAAACTGAAAGGTCTGTCCTTCCCAGCGGAAACGAAGGTACTTCCGAAACTGTTTGTGTACAGGATGTGTAGAAACGCATCGGAAAGATCCACTGAGGTGAAAAGGTCGTCTTGATTTATCAGTTTGATGACTTGTTGAATGTTTTCCATTTTGAAGTGTGGGCACTCGACAAATTGGTTCAAGGATCGCAGATTGAACACGGGGCGGAAACCTCCACTCTTCTTGGGAATGACGAACATTCGGCTGAAGAAGCTGGGATATCCCGACCCCTGGACTGGTTCTATGGCACGTTTGTGGAGTAAGTCGGCGATCTCTTGTCGTAATAGGCGGCGTTGTTCGACGTTGTATGGGACAGTAGGTATGGGTGTAAGGGATAGTGGGGGACGGCTTCGGAAATGAATTCTGAAGCCGTCGCGGATGACCGAGTGAATCCATTTGCTGTCGGTCAATCGAGCCCAAGCGAGGAAGAAGCGTTGAAGGCGACCGCCTACGGTCGGTTGTTGTTTGGGTTGCTGTTGCGATTGTTGTTCGAGCTGCTGCGGAAAGGTCGCGGGTTTGTGTCTGACCGAGCTTGACTGTTGCTGGTGTTTTTTTTTTTTTTGTATTCAGTGAGTTACTTTTATTTCCTGAAATTCTGTTGACTGATGTACTGATTGTTATTTATACTAATTGCTATACTGTATGAAAGTTTTTTTTTTTTTTTTTGGTTTATACACTGGAGATATCGAGTCGTCGATTTTGAAGTTCCATGAATTTTAGGTCTCGCCATGGAGCTAGTAGTAGCCAATCCAAAGCTTTCATTTGCGTCCGTCTTGGGTCAAAAATGATGTGGAAGGGAAACATCAGTTCGAAGTCTGTACTTGGACGTTCATCAGGGAATCCTTCCTTGTACTGACATTGGAAACATCTGCATCTTTTCCATACGTCAACTTCAATTTTGCCTCGACTTGTTACGCTTCGTAATATAGGTATCCATCCATTGCATGCCTTCTTTTCCTTCGGTTGAAGGACGCGGTCATTAGTGGGCAGGATGATTGATTCGTACATGTTGAAAGCAGCTTGGTCCGACCATTCTCTCTGTTGTTTTATGCAATTCCAGTGAGTCATCCAAATGGCGAGCATAACTCGTCCCATTTCCTCCAAATTCTGTTCATCTTGCAGCTTAATCTGTTGTAAGCAAATCAAACTCCAAATTTTGTTTTTCGACCGTATCTCAGGCGGCATTTTCTTGAAATTCATCATTCTCAACCAGAATTTCCATTTTTTTTCACAAT